>NC_092288.1:23753087-23853087 GCF_036320965.1 Panulirus ornatus | reverse complement strand
GGACCTTCTGGTTGTGTTATCACAACCTGGTGGACCTTCTGGTTGTGTTATCACAACCTGGTGGACCTTCTGGTTGTGTTATCACAACCTGGTGGACCTTCTGGTTGTGTTATCACAACCTGGTGGACCTTCTGGTTGTGTTATCACAACCTGGTGGACCTTCTGGTTGTGTTATCACAACCTGGTGGACCTTCTGGTTGTGTTATCACAACCTGGTGGACCTTCTGGTTGTGTTATCACAACCTGGTGGACCTTCTGGTTGTGTTATCACAACCTGGTGGACCTTCTGGTTGTGTTATCACAACCTGGTGGACCTTCTGGTTGTGTTATCACAACCTGGTGGACCTTCTGGTTGTGTTATCACAACCTGGTGGACCTTCTGGTTGTGTTATCACAACCTGGTGGACCTTCTGGTTGTGTTATCACAACCTGGTGGACCTTCTGGTTGTGTTATCACAACCTGGTGACCTTCTGGTTGTGTTATCACAACCTGGTGGACCTTCTGGTTGTGTTATCACAACCTGGTGGACCTTCTGGTTGTGTTATCACAACCTGGTGGACCTTCTGGTTGTGTTATCACAACCTGGTGGACCTTCTGGTTGTGTTATCACAACCTGGTGGACCTTCTGGTTGTGTTATCACAACCTGGTGGACCTTCTGGTTGTGTTATCACAACCTGGTGGACCTTCTGGTTGTGTTATCACAACCTGGTGGACCTTCTGGTTGTGTTATCACAACCTGGTGGACCTTCTGGTTGTGTTATCACAACCTGGTGGACCTTCTGGTTGTGTTATCACAACCTGGTGGACCTTCTGGTTGTGTTATCACAACCTGGTCGACCTTCTGGTTATGTTATCACAACCTGGTGGACCTTCTGGTTGTGTTATCACAACCTGGTGGACCTTCTGGTTGTGTTATCACAACCTGGTGGACCTTCTGGTTGTGTTATCACAACCTGGTCGACCTTCTGGTTGTGTTATCACAACCAGGTGGACCTTCTGGCTGTGTTATCACAACCTGGTGGACCTTCTGGTTATGTTATCACAACCTGGTGGACCTTCTGGTTGTGTTATCACAACCTGGTGGACCTTCTGGTTGTGTTATCACAACCTGGTGGACCTTCTGGTTGTGTTATCACAACCTGGTCGACCTTCTGGTTGTGTTATCACAACCTGGTGGACCTTCTGGTTGTGTTATCACAACCTGGTCGACCTTCTGGTTGTGTTATCACAACCTGGTGGACCTTCTGGTTGTTATCACAACCTGGTGGACCTTCTGGTTGCGTTATCACAACCTGGTGGACCTTCTGGTTGTGTTATCACAACCTGGTGGACCTTCTGGTTGTGTTATCACAACCTGGTGGACCTTCTGGTTGTGTTATCACAACCTGGTGGACCTTCTGGTTGTGTTATCACAACCTGGTCGACCTTCTGGTTGTGTTATCACAACCTGGTGGACCTTCTGGTTGTGTTATCACAACCTGGTGGATCATCAGGTTGTGTTATCACAACCTGGTAGACCTTCTGGTTGTGTTATCACAACCTGGTCGACCTCCTGGTTGTGTTATCACAACCTGGAGGACCTTCTGGCTGTGTTATCACAACCTGGTCGACCTTCTGGTTGTGTTATCACAACCAGGTGGACCTTCTGGCTGTGTTATCACAACCTGGTACACCTTCTGGTTGTGTTATCACAACCTGGTGGACCTTCTGGCTGTGTTATCACAACCTGGTACACCTTCTGGTTGTGTTATCACAACCTGGTGGACCTTCTGGCTGTGTTATCACAACCTGGTACACCTTCTGGTTGTGTTATCACAACCAGGTGGACCTTCTGGTTGTGTTATCACAACCTGGTACACCTTCTGGTTGTGTTATCACAACCTGGTGGACCTTCTGGTTGTGTTATCACAACCTGGTGGACCTTCTGGTTGTGTTATCACAACCTGGTGGACCTTCTGGTTGTGTTATCACAACCTGGTGGACCTTCTGGTTGTGTTATCACAACCTGGTCGACCTTCTGGTTGTGTTATCACAACCTGGTGGACCTTCTGGTTATGTTATCACAACCTGGTGGACCTTCTGGTTGTGTTATCACAACCTGGTGGACCTTCTGGTTGTGTTATCACAACCTGGTGGACCTTCTGGTTGTGTTATCACAACCTGGTGGACCTTCTGGTTGTGTTATCACAACCTGGTGGACCTTCTGGTTGTGTTATCACAACCTGGTGGACCTTCAGGTTGTGTTATCACAACCTGGTCGACCTTCTGGTTGGGTTATCACAACCTGGTGGACCTTCTGGTTGTGTTATCACAACCTGGTCGACCTTCTGGTTGTGTTATCACAACCTGGTGGACCTTCTGGTTGTGTTATCACAACCTGGTGGACCTTCTGGTTGTGTTATCACAACCTGGTGGACCTTCTGGTTGTGTTATCACAACCTGGTGGACCTTCTGGTTGTGTTATCACAACCTGGTCGACCTTCTGGTTGTGTTATCACAACCTGGTGGATCTTCTGGTTGTGTTATCACAACCTGGTGGACCTTCTGGTTGTGTTATCACAACCTGGTCGACCTTCTGGTTATGTTATCACAACCTGGTGGGCCTTCTGGTTGTGTTATCACAACCTGGTCGACCTTCTGGTTGTGTTATCACAACCTGGTGGACCTTCTGGCTGTGTTATCACAACCTGGTGGACCTTCTGGTTGTGTTATCACAACCAGGTGGACCTTCTGGCTGTGTTATCACAACCTGGTGGACCTTCTGGTTATGTTATCACAACCTGGTGGACCTTCTGGTTGTGTTATCACAACCTGGTCGACCTTCTGGTTATGTTATCACAACCAGGTGGACCTTCTGGCTGTGTTATCACAACCTGGTGGACCTTCTGGTTGTGTTATCACAACCTGGTGGACCTTCTGGTTGTGTTATCACAACCTGGTCGACCTTCTGGTTATGTTATCACAACCTGGTGGACCTTCTGGTTGTGTTATCACAACCTGGTGGACCTTCTGGTTGTGTTATCACAACCTGGTGGACCTTCTGGTTGTGTTATCACAACCTGGTCGACCTTCTGGTTATGTTATCACAACTTGGTGGGCCTTCTGGTTGTGTTATCACAACCTGGTGGGCCTTCTGGTTGTGTTATCACAACCTGGTCGACCTTCTGGTTGTGTTATCACAACCTGGTGGACCTTCTGGCTGTGTTATCACAACCTGGTGGACCTTCTGGTTGTGTTATCACAACCAGGTGGACCTTCTGGCTGTGTTATCACAACCTGGTGGACCTTCTGGTTATGTTATCACAACCTGGTGGACTTCTGGTTGTGTTATCACAACCTGGTGGACCTTCTGGTTGTGTTATCACAACCAGGTGGACCTTCTGGTTGTGTTATCACAACCTGGTACACCTTCTGGTTGTGTTATCACAACCTGGTGGACCTTCTGGTTGTGTTATCACAACCTGGTGGACCTTCTGGTTATGTTATCACAACTTGGTGGATCATCAGGTTGTGTTATCACAAACTGGTGGATCATCAGGTTGTGTTATCACAACCTGGTGGACCTTCTGGTTGTGTTATCACAACCTGGTGGACCTTCTGGTTGTGTTATCACAACCTGGTGGACCTTCTGGTTGTGTTATCACAACCTGGTCGACCTTCTGGTTATGTTATCACAACCTGGTGGGCCTTCTGGTTGTGTTATCACAACCTGGTCGACCTTCTGGTTGTGTTATCACAACCTGGTGGACCTTCTGGCTGTGTTATCACAACCTGGTGGACCTTCTGGCTGTGTTATCACAACCAGGTGGACCTTCTGGCTGTGTTATCACAACCTGGTGGACCTTCTGGTTATGTTATCACAACCTGGTGGACCTTCTGGTTGTGTTATCACAACCTGGTACACCTTCTGGTTGTGTTATCACAACCTGGTGGACCTTCTGGTTGTGTTATCACAACCTGGTGGACCTTCTGGTTGTGTTATCACAACCTGGTCGACCTTCTGGTTGTGTTATCACAACCTGGTGGACCTTCTGGTTGTGTTATCACAACCTGGTGGACCTTCTGGTTGTGTTATCACAACCTGGTGGACCTTCTGGTTGTGTTATCACAACCTGGTCGACCTTCTGGTTGTGTTATCACAACCTGGTGGACCTTCTGGTTGTGTTATCACAACCTGGTGGACCTTCTGGTTGTGTTATCACAACCTGGTGGACCTTCTGGTTGTGTTATCACAACCTGGTGGACCTTCTGGTTGTGTTATCACAACCTGGTGGACCTTCTGGTTGTGTTATCACAACCAGGTCGACCTTCTGGTTGTGTTATCACAACCTGGTGGACCTTCTGGTTGTGTTATCACAACCTGGTCGACCTTCTGGTTGTGTTATCACAACCTGGTCGACCTTCTGGTTGTGTTATCACAGAACAAAGGACCATCAACACAGGGGACCACCCCCCCCCCCCCCGATCCTCAGGGTCTGAACACCACTTAAGACGGGTCAGGTCGGGTCGGGTCGGGTCGGGTCGGGACGGGTCGGGTCGGGTCGGGTCGGGTCGGGTTGGGTTCGAAACGCTCCGACCTGCCTCATGAAACCACTTTCCCTGCCTTTATAAAAGCAGGCGACTGAAGACCCTGTGATCTATAATGGTCTCATTACAGGGGATCGAACCCCTCTCTCTCTCTCTCTCTCTCTCTCTCTCTCTCTCTCTCTCTCTCTCTCTCTCTCTCTCTCTCTCTCTTATTTCTGGCTGGAGATCAGCGCCGAGGGAAGTGGCTGGGTAAGTTAGGTTCCTTGGAGCGTTGCCTGAGACGTTCAAGTAACAATTCAGTAAATTACAATGTTGTTTCTCACAATGGTAAAAGGAGAAAAAAATTATTTCTATTGTATGAAGACTTAATAAAGCACATATACCAGTAATGTATTCATAATTCATTTATCAGTTAGTAATATTTCTGTAAGTCTGTTCGATGTATATCAACTAACTGTTATATTTCTCCCTTGTGTCTCCCCTGATGATGTGATTATGACGCGAAAGTGCACTTGGGAACTTATCGTGTTTCATTTTCCCCGTGGACTCATAGGAATATGTATATACATGTTCATCATACTACTTGCCATTTCCCGCGTTAGCGAGGTAGCGTTAAGAAGAGAGAACTGAGCCTTTGAGGGAATATCCTCACTTGGCCCCCTTCTCTGTTCCTTCTTTTGGAAAATTAAAAAACGCGAGGGGAGGATTTCCAGCCCCCCGCTCCCTCCCCTTTTAGTCGCCTTGTACGACACGCAGGGAATACGTGGCAAGTATTCTTTCTCTCCTATCCCCAGGGAATACGTGGGAAGTATTCTTTCTCTCCTAATATTATCAATAACGATAACTTCTGTCATTACTTCAAAGAATAAGATCATCTCTGTAATTCAATATTTACCCTTCAAGTACAATAATCTCTTACCATCTGCACTACGAGCATCACTTTGCTATCATCAGTCGAACAAGAAGTCTACAGTTCCAGTATATCTTTATCATCTCTTGACGCCCAGATGGATGAGGCAGACGTGGTGATGGCTTGGCAGAAGCTCTGACTGAAGACTTAGGCGGTTTGGTCAATCCTGAAGTCTGGGAGGGAGAGAGAGAGAGAGAGAGAGAGAGAGAGAGAGAGAGAACGACACCAGGTTCCCATCTTCACTATGGCAGCCATGTATATCCCCAAAAACCAATGGACTCCCCACAAGAAACCAGAAACATATACATCCAACACAACATCTCCATTTCCCTATTTTCATGGGGGGGGGAGAGATCACGGGAGGTGGGGTAGTCTGCTTTTCAAACCAGTAATTATATTTACATTCTTAACTAGTGTGTACAACCAGGCTGGGCAAATACACTGACAGCCACTGCATTGGTGGGGAGGTGGGGTAAGAGCTGGAACAGCGGGGTAACAAGCCAGAACGAAGCAACGTTAGCATCAAGCACATTTTGTATGGGGGAAAAAATGGAGAAAAAAATTTTTGGAAAAAAATTTGGGAGAAACTTTTTTTTTTGGACAAAAAATTTGGGAAACTTTTTTTTTTTGGAAAAAAAAATTTGGGAGAAACTTTTTTGGGAAAAAAATTTGGGAGAAACTTTTCTGGAATAAAATTTGGGAGAAACTTTTTTGGAATAAAATTTAGGAGAAACTTTTTTGGGAAAAAAATTTGGGAGAAACTTTTCTGGAATAAAATTTGGGAGAAACTTTTTTGGAATAAAATTTGGGAGAAACTTTTTTTGGGGAAAAAAATTGGGAGAAACTTTTTTGGAATAAAATTTGGGATAAACTTTTTTTGGAAAAAAAATTTGGGAGAAACTTTTTTGGAATAAAATTTGGGAGAAACTTTTTTTGGGGAAAAAAATTGGGAGAAACTTTTTTGGAATAAAATTTGGGATAAACTTTTTTTGGAAAAAAAATTTGGGAGAAACTTTTTTGGGAAAAAATTTGGGAGAAACTTTTTTGGAAAAAAAATTCAAAAAATTAAGTAAGGGCGAAGTTCATAATATCTATAACTTTATCATCGCCTTTAACGCGTTACAGTAAAAAAAAAAATATAAAATTTATTCCCAATAATAAATGATTGTGATCAGAGAACACAAAAAATTATCCCAGATCCCAACCTTGAACCCAGTCCAGCCCGGGATCTGGACTGGGTTACAGACACACAAACCAGCAACACACACACGTCCCACAATGCCTTCGCTCCGTCAACATCATACAACGAAATCCTACAACGAAAACGTACAACGAAATCCTACAACGAAATCCTACAACGAATACGTACAACGAAATCCTACAACGAAATCCTACAACGAAATCCTACAACGAAATCCTACAACGAAATCATGCAACGAAATCATGCAACGAAATCATGCACCGAAATCCTACAACGAAATCATGCAACGAAATCCTACAACGAAATCCTACAACGAAATCATACACCGAAATCCTACAACGAAATCCTACAACGAAATCATGAAACGAAATCCTACAACGAAATCCTACAACGAAATCATGCACCGAAATCCTACAACGAAATCCTACAACGAAATCATGAAACGAAATCCTACAACGAAATCCTACAACGAAATCATGAAACGAAATCCTACAACGAAATCCTACAACGAAATCATGCACCGAAATCCTACAACGAAATCCTACAACGAAATCATGCACCGAAATCCTACAACGAAATCCTACAACGAAATCATGAAACGAAATCCTACAACGAAATTCTACGAGGTAATCCTACAACGACCAGCATACTAACACATGGTAATGAAATTACCAACATCACTAACGAACATCAAAAACCAATTTATCGATAATATTAACCTTTATTCAAAGATAAATTCATTATCATAAGGTCGTTGTGCCCATTATCAAGGCCAGACTGGCTCGTTCGAGTCATGGACGCGCGAACTATCTGTCAAGTCGTTTGAACAGTGTCAGTGTGGCAACAGGTGGACGAACACCAGAGGGTGTGTGTGTCGCTACAATAATGATTGAAATAAATCCTTCTTTAGATTAAAAACGAAATTATAAAATCGTTCATGTTCACATCAAAAAACTAAGTTTGAAAACTAAGTTATAAAAACGTTCGTGTATACATTAATGAACTAAGTATAAAAACTAAGCTACAAAAAACTAAGTCATAAAAACGCTCATATTCACATCAATTAACAAAATTCAAAAATTAAATCATAAAAACGTTCATGTTCACATCAATAAACTAACTGAGCTAAAAAAAAAATGTCATTAAAACGCTCATGTTCACATCAATTAACAAAGTTCAAAAACTAAGTCATAAAAACGCTCATGTTCACATCAGTTAACAAAGTTCAAAAACTAAGTCATAAAAACGCTCATGTTCACATCAAAAAACTAAGTTCAAAAACTAAGTCATAAAAACGCTCATGTTCACATCAAAAAACTAAGTTCAAAAATTAAGTCATAAAAACGCTCATGTTCACATCAAAAAACTAAGTTCAAAAATTAAGTCATAAAAACGCTCATGTTCACATCAAAAAACTAAGTTCAAAAATTAAGTCATAAAAACGCTCATGTTCACATCAATAAACAAAGTTCAAAAATTAAGTCATAAAAACGCTCATGTTCACATCAAAATGGCTTTACAATCATTTATTCCTACATGCAAATGAATATGTTTCTCTACCATAAGAGGTTCATTCCTAAATTAATTAATTACAATATCAAAATAAAATGTTGCTTATGACATTTTTAGAACTTCAAGAAGTTTATTATTTATCTACCATTCAATGACTCGGGGAAAAAAACTTTATTAAAAACCATAAGTGAAATCAAAATTATAAATGCCACATAAATAATTCTAAATTATACGTCATTTTCAAAAGTAACGGCAAAATAACGTACTAAAAAAATACGTTATTTTCAAAAGTAACGGCAAAATAACGTACTAAAAAATACGTTATTTTCAAAAGTAACGGCAAAATAACGTACTAAAAACTACTGTTATTTTCAAAAGTAACGGCAAAATAACGTACTAAAAAATACGTTATTTTCAAAAGTAACGGCAAAATAACGTACTAAAAACTACTGTTATTTTCAAAAATAACGGCAAAATAACGTACTAAAAAATACGTTATTTTCAAAAGTAACGGCAAAATAACGTACTAAAAACTACGTTATTTTCAAAAGTAACGGCAAGATAACGTACTAAAAAAATAATTTATAACTTATTGGAAATAATTAGGAGAAAAAGGGTGGAAATGCTGGATTTATTTACGTCACTGCGGGCGAAACACGAAGAAAAATTTCATTTTTTTTAAATGACCAACATTAACCTTATGTGACGTTACTTTAAATAGTCTAAGATTTTTACAACGCCCTTGCAACACTTTAATAATATTTTCATAATCTTGTAATCCCATACCATCCCTCATCTTAACGACCGAACTAACCATTATGGAACTCAAACTAACAAAACATGAACATCAATACACAATCTATGGAACATTTAAAAAAAAATTACTACAATATTGATAAAAATACATTAACGATCAGAAAATAATGGCATTATTGTATCATTATCGGCTAAAGAGCTAACGACATCCATTAATTATGCAGCACTAACTACCCATCACTTAGAATCAAATTCTAAAAAAATTATCTAAATATTATAGTGAGTCGTCCAGCCTTTTAAACGCCCGGGTATTTAAACGCCGTGTGCGCCCCCCCCCCCACCCCCCCAAAAAAAAATCAAACCCAAGTTAAACCTTTATTCTCATTTAACCTAACCTACAAAAAAAATTAAACCCAAGTTAAACCTTTATTCTCATTTAACCTAACCTACAAAAAAAAAATTAAACTCGTTAAATCTTTATTCTCATTTAACCTAAAAAAAAAAAAAAACGCAGGGAGGCATTTGGCCCACCGGTACGATGACCCACTCGTTTAACGACAGCCCCTAATTAGTTGACCTACAATGTACAATCTTTGGCTGAAACACGATCGTTAAACACGATTTAACGATCGGTAAACAAGGTTCAACATGTTAACGATCGTTAAACACGGTTCAACATGACCGTTAAACATGATTTAACGATCATTAAACAAGGTTCAACATGACCGTTAAACATGATTTAACGATCCTTAAACAAGGTTCAACACGATCGTTAAACATGAATTAACGATAGTTAAACAAGGTTCAACACGATCATTAAACATTTTTCAACATGATCGTTAAACAAGATTTAACGATCGTTAAACAAGATTTAACGATCGCTAAACAAGATTCAACATGACCGTTAAACAAGATTTAACGATCGTTTAACAAGATTTAACATGATCGTTAAACAAGATTTAACGATCATCTAACAAGACCTAACATGATCGTTAAACAAGATTTAACGATCATTTAACAAGATCTAACATGATCGTTAAACAAGGTTCATGATCGTTAAACAAGATTCAACATGCTCGTTAAACAAGATTCAACATGATCGTTAAACATGATTCAACATGATCGGTCAACCAGATTTAAGATAACCTAACCAGAGTTGTAACCAATAATTAACTAAATCATCATAAAACTCGATAAATAATTTATATAAACAACAGACTCATCTATGGCCAAACAGCAGACATCAAATTAACCTTATCAATTAACGTCAAATTAATCTTATCTTAATAGGTAAAACATCATAATGACTAATTAACATACATTAACCTTAACAATTAACATCAAATTAAACTTACCTTAATAGGTAAAACATCATAATGACTAATTAACACACTTTAACCTTATTAATTAACGTCAAATTAATCTTACCTTAATTAATAAAACATCATAATGACTATTTAACATAGTCATTATTAATTAACATCGGTACATCATAATGACTAATTAACATACTTTAACCTTATTAATTAACGTCAAATTAATCTTACCTTAATTAGTAAAACATCATAATGACTATTTAACATAGTCATTATTAATTAACATCGGTACATCATAATGACTAATTAACATAAAACATATAATCATTTACATCATTGGTTAATCGGCAGTTAACACGTCACATGTAATTAGTACAAACATCGGTTTAACTACCATTCCGGGTATTCATCTAGGGGGAGCTAGGCAAAGGCTAGGCTAGCTGAGCAGTGACAGGCTAGGCAGACAAGGCTAAGCTAGCTTGGCTAGGTAGGTTTAGCTAGGCAAAGCTATGGGCTACCTAGACAATGCTAGGCTAGCTAAGGAAAGCTAGGCTACCTAGACAATGCTAGGCTACCTAGGCAAAGCTAGGCTACCTAGACAATGCTAGGCTACCTAGGCAAAGCTAGGCTAGCTAGGCAAAACTAGGTTAGCTAGGCAAAGCTAGGTTAGCTAAGCAAAGCTAGGCTAGCTAAACAATGCTAGGCTAGCTAGGCAAAGCTAGGCTAGCTAAGCAAAGCTAGGCTAGCTAAACAATGCTAGGCTAGCTAGGCTAGCTAGGCAAAGCTAGGCTAAACAACTGGTCGATAAATAGTAATTCATTTACTTACCTTCGAGTGAAGGAGCCGTGGACACCATCATTAATCACCAGCCTCGTTAATCATGACATTAATCACCAATTACCAAGATGGTCACGTTATAATCACGTTTAATTTATAATTGAAGTAAACTACACAAACACGATTGATAAACAATGTAATTAGGTCGTCACGTATTTGTCAATTACAGGGGAAATATTTGATAAATACTTTATCGAAGTCTCATTTAGTAAGTCACTAACCTGATGGCATTAGTGTCCACTTTATCATCCATTATTCACTTTATCTTATCACTTTATGACACAAATAATTGTAAACTTTCGTTAACGCGTCCGTCCTCCTCTAGTGTTCGAGGAAGACTGACGCTCCGACGCCGTGACGTCATCGAAACAGCCATTATGTAGTTAAGAAGTGCAACTGTCTGTCATTTTCAAACTTTACAAACAGTTCCCAGAATCCGACGACAGAGCCATCTGTTGATGAGATGATGTACTACTTAACAGAAAACGTGTAGGGTAAACTATAATTTTCGAGGTGTCGTACGAAAGCGATTCTAAACGTGTCTATAGCAGCCATTAAAACCAATAGAAATCACTTGTGTTAAATGAAATAAAGCTCTTTTGCATAAATATATTAATACTTAAAAGTGACTTTATTTTACCTCATAATTCTGTCCATTCTTATTCACTTGAGTATGTATAGAATGACCCACGAACATCTGTATGAACCTATGCCAATTATATGGTCGTTCGCCATTTTCGAGATGACGAAAACATTAAAATGTTATTCCAAAATCAAGCCTGCGCCATCTCTATTCGAGATTCAAATGACAATAGATAATGGATTAAATACCTGCAGCAAAATTTGCATATCATTTTGATGTAAAAAGGAAATAAAATGGTGTTTCATTGTATTTGCTAAGATGATAGAATATAATAACCGTTTTCAATCATCCATAAATTTTTCAAGTATAAAGGTCAAATTATATCATAGAAATATTGACCATAGCAGGAAATCAAATAAGCAATTTTGATGCCCCTCAGTCATGGTAATTACTCCAATTATATATCATTAATTATAACAAAGACATTTATACCACCAGGAAAACAATAAGTCAGCAAACTTGACTTGGATAGACATTTACTCAACATTAAATAATTTTATAAATTAACATTAGAGCAGCTGTCATTTCCTGACCATGTCAAAACTTGACATAAATTTGCATGTCATCAATGATGCAGCAAGTTACAATTTTCCAATGGATTCTAAATCATATTTTCTTTTTCTGTATAATTTTCTTATCTTGGATAGAGTTTAAATATATAATGTGGGATTTGAGATGGGATGCTTTTACCATCCCCATAATAATTAACACGTTCCAAAATTATCTCAGGAAACCTAACATCAAATATACCTTAAGAAAAGAAAATTAATTACGAACAATGGCGATTACATGTGGGTTCAGCTCTTAAGTGTTAAATGTCTTTTATGAGAGTATTTCGTAGGCATAAATGATCTTGGTGTCTGTTTAAAACGACCTATATCGGCCTTTTCTTTATATGTTGCTGGCTCTAGCTCGTATGTTACACGTACATTTTAACATTTTCTGTCTACTCTGGCCTTGATTATCTACCCTCAGCCATCTGGGCATGAAATTGGCAAGGTCCCTGAAGTGTTTTAGGTCCATTGGGTCTTAATCTCCTGAGTGGGATCTGGGTGCCTGGAAAAGTCACTGTCTGTATTTCCCTCAGTCCAAGCGAAAATTGGAACTTTCTTGCCTTAGAAACATAAGAGCTATCTTGAAGCACAGGTGGGAGAAATACAACTCCGAGAAGCGAAATTGCCAATATGGAGCAGCAACCCAGAAGAGTATGGGAAGTACATCTTTCCTTCAAGATAACTTGAGGCACATTGAGGCGGGTTGCTGAAATATTGCAGATGCTCACATCGTTAGAAAAGCTAGTCTCAGCGACCAGATAAATGATGACTTCACAGTGAGAGTCATATGCTTTAATCCATAATATATCTTAGCCATTTATCACCTGTGAAAATGTATGGGGAAATGGACTTTTTTTTTTTCAGACACTGTATTACCCCTGGGGATGGGTAAGAAATAGTAGTGCCCACAAATTTCCTGCATGTCATATTAGGCTACTAAAATGGGTAGGAGTGGGGATTGGGGGGCAGAAATCCACCCATTATTATTTTTTCTTTTTCTTCCAAAATAAGGGACGGAGGAAGGACTGGAGGGAGTCTATATTACCTCCAAGGTGCAGTCATCTATTCCAGACACTACCTCGCTCTTGTAGGAAATTACAAACATACATGAGTGAAAATCATATAGGTGTAGTCAAACTCCACCAGCTTGAGGTTACATTTGATGAGGCTATATCATCGTCTGTTGAACAAAGAAAGTACACTTTCATAAAAGAACTTTCTCTCTTCAAGAGTCCATCCTATCCTTGCTATTGAATGTTATCCATAAAAGCGATGAATCAAAAACTGAATATACGCATGTACTGCCAACTGAAATGTAGAATTAAAGGACATTCCTAGAAGAAACTTGCTACTTATTTCATTCTGTACTGTACATGTGCAACGTCACTAAATTTTTATACAAAAGAGGTGATTGAAGTCTTTTGTAAAAGGTAACTTTGCACAATTATGGAATATGATTGGTGTGACATTCTCAAACCAGAGATTACTGTATGACATTAACATCAAGCTTACCCACCTGATTAACAAAGCATCAGCTAAGCATGTTGCTAACCAAAAGCTGATCTTGTTTATGGAGTTATTTCTGGGAGGAATAGTCATAAATGGTTGGTATCAAGAGGATAATCATGACTCAGTGCTCTAGACGGAAGTTTTTTAGGATGCATTGGCATCTGCCTTGAGCATTTCCCAGAGAAACCCCAATATCTGAAGCCAGAGGTGAGTGTTGCAATGTGGTACCTCAGAATATGCTTGCAGTATGAAAAAAAAATCTTGAATTTGAAACCCTGCTGTAACTGTAGAAAAGAGCACAAGTCATGTAGATCTTAGTATTTTATTCTTCCTGCGCTGCTCAATCGAGGGGTACTGCTATTGATGCTTCAAGTAATTTTTTAGTAATCAGTCACTTGAGAAGTACTAAAATTTGCTGTTATTTTGCTGTGCATCATGCTTATCAAAGTACCAACTCTGTTCAACTCAAAATATATCTGATACTTGCTCTGTTTTTTCATAAACATGCCTCGTGTGGAAGACAGCAATCAGGTATGAACAAAATCTAGCAGCATTACCTTGAAACACTACGAACTGCACATTTCCTTTACATTGTTAACTGCATTAGTTCTGAGTTCTAACGCAGGATCCATCATCTGATGTATTCAGTTAAATACAAGCATATGTATTCTCTCCTTCCTATTTTCAAATGAATGTGTAGACCTACCCAATGGACACTAAATAACTAACTACAAGATTACAGGTTTAGTTTATTATCTACCCATACAGAAAGTATACAAAATGTCACTATCTATCTCTTTGAAGAATACAAAAGCAAATATATAAATTATGTATTATTCATTCATTCTTCATACCGGAATTCACTTCATAAAACCATTTTCCCTTGTAATCTTTAATTTCCCTAGTTATGACTGGAAATATATTAATGACAAAAACCATTCACATCTTCCCCTTACAAGAAGTAATCACATTATTAAAGGCCTAGTCGACAATTCACTGGATCTACTAGTGCTATTCCCAACATATATGTTCATTCTTTAAAGCACCAATTAAGTGCTGGTAAAAAGAAAGTATAAAAGAACTTAACCAACAGAAACTCAAAAAAATGCACTGTAATGAATAGTTTGGTTGTTAAAAGAAACATATCTGAGCATGAAATATTAAATAATATTCAGATGTAAAAAGTTTAACATATTAAAGACAATAGATATCACAAAATACCAAATAATATAAACACTATCAGTTTAGAAATAATCAATAAATAATATCATTTTAACATTATCATCAAATTTTACATAGTTATAGCAAAAATTAATTTCAAAATATTAGTTGGACATCTACTGAAGCATTCCCATTATTCTGTAACGGAAATCTTCATTAAATCAAATTTAATGCATGTACATACTTTCAAAGTACATTTGTTATTAATGACAAATCATACAACAAAAATCTTTGTCATTACAAAAAACATAAAAGCATCTATATAATTATATACAAATTTCATTTACAGTCCATATATGTTTGCGTAAGCCAAGTTTAAGAGAGCCTAAAATGATCGGACACGACTTAGTTTTGCATCGATTTCCTCAATAAGAGTGTCTATACGCTCACTAGCCCCTTTGAAGACTGATGGCTCTGGACCAATCATTTTGATGAGAGCTGGTACCTCAGTTGAAGAATAGCAGAATCTGTGAATAGCAAATTAGTAAATAATACTGATTATAGAAATCTGAATTCATGAAAAATAAACAACCTGTGACAAAGCATTTAAAGAAATCCCTTCATAGAACCACAACATCATGATCTTTTTTATATAATAGAAAACATGTTTTTTATTATTATTATTATACTTTGTTGCTGTCTCCTGCGTTAGCGAGGTAGCACAAGGAAACAGACGAAAGAATGGCCCAACCCACCCACATACACATGCATATTCATACACTTCCACACACGCACACATACATACCTATACATCTCAACATATACATATATATACACACACAGACATATACATATATACACATGAACATACTTCATACTGTCTGCCCTTATTCATCCCCGTCACCACCCCATGACACATGAAATGAAAATCCCCTCCCCCCGCATGTTCATGCTAGGAAAAGACAACAGAGGCCACATTTGTTCACACTCAGTCTCTAGCTGTCATGTATAATGCACCGAAACCACAGCTCCCTTTCCACATCCAGGCCCTACAAAACTTTCCATGGTTTACCCCAGACGCTTCATATGCCCTGGTTCAATCCATTGACAGCACGTCCACCCCGGTATACCACATCCTTCCAGTTCACTCTATTCCTTGCACGCCTTTCACCATCCTGCATGTTCAGGCCCCGATCACTCAAAATCTTTTTCACTCCATCTTTCCACCTCCAATTTGGTCTCCCACTTCTCGTTCCCTCCACCTCTGACACATATATCCTCTTTGTCAATCTTTCCTCACTCATTCTCTCCATGTGACCAAACCATTCCAAAACACCCTCTTCTCCTCTCTCAACCACACTCTTCTTATTACCACACATCTCTCTTACCCTTTCATTACTTACTCGATCAAACCACCTTGAACCACATATTGTCCTCAAACATCTCATTTCCAGCACATCCACCCTCCTCCGCACAACTCTATCCATAGTCCACGCCTTGCAACCATATAACATTGTTGGACCTGCTATTCCTTCAAACATACCCATTTTTGATTTACAAGATAACGGTCTCAACTTCCACACATTTTTCAACACTCATGTATGATTTTTAATTTCTCTTTAATCTCAAAAATTGAATTCTTAAAAAGAATATGAGGCTTTCTGAGCCAAAATGTAACAAGTTGAGGACTTATGACTTTTATTTGTCATGTGGGTTGTGTCTAAGCAACACAGTGTATTAAGGCAGGAACAAGTCCATACACTCAATAGTGTTGGGGGCCTCTGAAAATCAAATTTTCCTAAAATTAACTTTGTATCAGACAGCCTGGGGTCTAAAAAATGAGATGATCTGACTTTTCTTTAATTATTCCAGGCCCTCAGGTTGGGAGATTTTGAAAATGAGACCTGAATTTCCTTAAATTATTATTGCTATTATGATTTTCAGTCCACATCAGATTCTTGAGTTGCCAACAAGTTTATCTGATCACAAGCAATTCATGAATTCTTGATTAGTTAATTGACCCTAGATGTATGGGAGGCCTATTGTTCTTTGATCTTTTCCTTGCCTTTCTTTTTCCAAGTATCAATGAGAATGTAATTATATGCATGTATGTATGTCTTTCCTTTCTTTTAATCTATACTCATTACTTTTATTCATTTGCACGTTGCTTGAAACATATAATGTCCATGAATTTATTAAATTTATTGCTGATTTTCTTTCCAGAAACATTTTGTAATTTCATTTAATCATTACTTGTCCCTTAATACATGTTTGTCACGTGCATACGATGTATTTGATCTTTTTCAGTCTTTACCTTATACCAAATCAATGAAAATAGTCATATACACATAAAAAACTATACTTCTAAACTTCAATGCATTTTACTGAAACTTGCTATTGCATCCCCGTAGGCTTTTGGCCAGGAAATGGCATCCTCTGAGTACTGTATAACACAGTCCTTACTAGTCTTAGAGCCTTTGTCTCAGCCTTAAAGTACAATTTCTTCAGTATCTTCTTCAAGTAAGGCCAGTCTCATCACAGTTCCATGCATGAACTGGTATGTAACCTTTCTCCTCTATCATTTTCTTTTGCATGCTCAGCAGTTTCTACATCAACTGGTGCAGCCTCATCCCACAAAGTAATATTTCTCAGGCTGAAGCACCCGGTAGAATTATGGAGCTAACCCTGGTTAGAGGTAAATTAAGCTTCAATGACTGGCATACCTTCTTTCTTCAATTCCTCTTGAATCACAATGGTTTTAGCAAACTGTTGCATCTGCATTTCTTGCTCCCAGATTTTGGCATTCTTAAATGCACTGCCATCTCTGAAACAGATAGCTGAGAAAAGATTTTCCTTTTAGGTTCTCTTTTCTTTTTATGGTGCAGATGCTGTTGACATTAATGCAACAATGGCAAGCAACCAATAAAGCGCTCAGCTCACACTCAAGTTTATTCAGTATCCAGAACCTTTCCTCCAAAGTGATGGTCTGCCTTACCCTCTTGGCAGGTTCACTTGCTGGATTCTTAGGCATAGGGGTGACTGATTCAACTAGGCAGAAGTGTAGAAATATACGAGCAACATATAATGCATCCTCATTCTTGAACATTAGTTTAGAAGTGGCATGTGACATGTTAATGATCAAAGAATGGGAGTGACAGCTACTATCTATTGCAGAGAATTTTCTGTTTGACTGTGATTCCAATGCAACTTGACTGGCAGCCCAAAATCTTAATATAAAACAGAGATTGATGCTATTAAGGATTTGTAAAAGAAAGTTATGTACTAACCTACAAAGAGCCGTCATTGTACGCCACAGTAGTTCTTCTGGAGGGTGACTGCTGAAGAACTGGAGGATTGCCATCGCCAGTTCAGGTGCAACATCATCAAACACAACCGTCTTAACCTCTTTCGTTCCAAGGTTGTACATGATGGCTGAACCATATTCCTGCACCTGTATCATAAGAACATATATAAACAACTTCCATGTGTGGAAATCAAACAAAAGTCTTCTACCGCAAGAAAAGTTTTCAGAATTACTGTACATAAGCATACAATTTCATTACCCAATTCATATGCAATGAAATTATGGACTAAGAAGAATTCAAAGCAATAACTACCAAGAAAATCATACAAAATACTAACCTTAGCATTGGAATGAAGAAGGGCATTAACTGCTACCTTGGTAGTAACACGGATGTTGCTTGCCTGCTGATTTCCATCTTGCCACTCACTGATGTACAGCAACCATTCTGAGGGACTTAAGTGCTCAAACATGTTACAGAACTGAAAAGAAAAAAAAAAGATATAAAAGGTTCAAAAATAACAGCTAATCAAGTTCACTGCTGGAACAGAATCAAATGAAGCTATTGGTAAGAGAAAGACTCTAACAAACTAGCCAGACATCATATGGTGTGAGTGGTTCAAAATGAAGCGATATGGTGCACCAATTTCAGGTCTAATGCAGACTTTAAAGGCTAGAAGTTTCTGTAATAAAATGAACTTGACTGGTAAAGCTTTGCCATTGATGCATCAGGTATGCAAAATTAAGTGATTGTTGAAAAACAATCTTCTTTGACTACAGAACATGATCAAACAGCTTTGCAAATTTGAAAACTAATGACTCATTTCATTTCGGCATTATATATTCTCTGTGGTTCTTACAGGTACATATGGATCTAATGTGACAGGATTCAGACAAAATGCTATCAATTGGACACTTAATTGGAAGGCGTAGTTAACTATACTGTATCAAATCATAATTCCTGGGGATATAGGGGAAAGAATACTATCTGTGTTTCCTATATACTATAAAGGGCAACTAAGAGGGGCAGTAGTAGGGTGCATGAAATCCTCCTTTCCAGCATTTTCTATTATAGATAGCACAGAAATATGGTAACATAAAATGTGAAAAAAAGGGCAAATGAGAGTTGGGGTGAGAGTATCATTAAATTTTAGGGAGAATAAAAAGATGTTCTGGAAGGAGGTAAATAAAGTGCGTAAGACAAGGGAGCAAATGGGAACTTCAGTGAAGGGCGCAAATGGGGAGGTGATACCAAGTAGTGGTGATGTGAGAAGGAGATGGAGTGAGTATTTTGAAGGTTTGTTGAATGTGTTTGATGATAGAGTGGCAGATATAGGGTGTTTTGGTCGAGGTGGTGTGCAAAGTGAGAGGGTTAGGGAAAATGATTTGGTAAACAGAGAAGAGGTAGTAAAAGCTTTGCGGAAGATGAAAGCCGGCAATACAGCGGGTTTGGATGGTATTGCAGTGGAATTTATTAAAAAAGGGGGTGACTGTATTGTTGACTGGTTGGTAAGGTTATTTAATGTATGTATGACTCATGGTGAGGTGACTGAGGATTGGCGGAATGCGTGCATAGTGCCATTGTACAAAGGCAAAGGGGATAAGAGTGAGTGCTCAAATTACAGAGGTATAAGTTTGTTGAGTATTCCTGGTAAATTATATGGGAGGGTATTGATTGAGAGGGTGAAGGCATGTACAGAGCATCAGATTGGGGAAGAGCAGTGTGGTTTCAGAAGTGGTAGAGGATGTGTGGATCAGGTGTTTGCTTTGAAGAATGTATGTGAGAAATACTTAGAAAAGCAAATGGATTTGTAGGTAGCATTTATGGATCTGGAGAAGGCATATGATAGAGTTGATAGAGATGCTCTGTGGAAGGTATTAAGAATATATGGTGTGGGAGGCAAGTTGTTAGAAGCAGTGAAAAGTTTTTATCGAGGATGTAAGGCATGTGTACGTGTAGGAAGAGAGGAAAGTGATTGGTTCTCAGCGAATGTAGATTTGCGGCAGGGGTGTGTGATGTCTCCATGGTTGTTTAATTTGTTTATGGATGGGGTTGTTAGGGAGGTGAATGCAAGAGTTTTGGAAAGAGGGGCAAGTATGAAGTCTGTTGGGGATGAGAGAGCTTGGGAAGTGAGTCAGTTGTTGTTCGCTGATGATACAGCGATGGTGGCTGATTCATGTGAGAAACTGCAGAAGCTGGTGACTGAGTTTGGTAAAGTGTGTGAAAGAAGAAAGTTAAGAGTAAATGTGAATAAGAGCAAGGTTATTAGGTACAGTAGGGTTGAGGGTCAAGTCAATTGGGAGGTGAGTTTGAATGGAGAAAAACTGGAGGAAGTGAAGTGTTTTAGATATCTGGGAGTGGATCTGGCAGCGGATGGAACCATGGAAGCGGAAGTGGATCATAGGGTGGGGGAGGGGGCGAAAATTCTGGGAGCGTTGAAGAATGTGTGGAAGTCAAGAACATTATCTCGGAAAGCAAAAATGGGTATGTTTGAAGGAATAGTGGTTCCAACAATGTTGTACGGTTGCGAGGCGTGGGCTATGGATAGAGTTGTGCGCAGGAGGGTGGATGTGCTGGAAATGAGATGTTTGAGGACAATGTGTGGTGTGAGGTGGTTTGATCGAGTAAGTAACGTAAGGGTAAGAGAGATGTGTGGAAATAAAAAGAGCGTGGTTGAGAGAGCAGAAGAGGGTGTTTTGAAATGGTTTGGGCACATGGAGAGAATGAGTGAGGAAAGATTGACCAAGAGGATATATGTGTCGGAGGTGGAGGGAACGAGGAGAAGAGGGAGACCAAATTGGAGGTGGAAAGATGGAGTGAAAAAGATTTTGTGTGATCGGGGCCTGAACATGCAGGAGGGTGAAAGGAGGGCAAGAAATAGAGTGGATTGGAGCGATGTGGTATACCGGGGTTGACGTGCTGTCAGTGGATTGAATCAAGGCATGTGAAGCGTCTGGGGGAAACCATGGAAAGCTATGTAGGTATGTATATTTGCATGTGTGGACGTACGTATATACATGTGTATGGGGGTGGGTTGGGCTATTTCTTTTGTCTGTTTCCTTGCGCTACCTCGCAAACGCGGGAGACAGCAAAAAAAAAAAGTCAGAAATTTTTGTGGTAAAACATGTAGGGAAAATGCTCTTATAACGGGCATATTCTCACATCTGGCACTGTCGAGGTCCAGGATGTCAGTTAATAAGGCTTTAGTTATTGTAATCATTATAAAAATTCTTAGTAATTACATCTACAGAAGCAGGATGAGTGACTGTGGTCATCAGAACGTACTGAAATATACTGCCCAATACCCTTACATCAAGATTTTAATCATCTCCAAAAAAAAAGTCAGTACACTGCAATAGTTTAAGACAGTATTTTGCTCTATTAAGCATAAAAAATAGCATGGTACTCGAAAGAATAATAACAAGTTCTTTCCTTTTCATTAAAATGATTTCTAATACTTGTATGCAATATGAAGTAGTCCTACAGACTTACGGAATAGTCTGTAGGACTGGGCTGCAGATGGTAAGCACTGGTTTCACTTCCTTATACCGTACATGACAGCTAGAGAGATGGTGCATGCAATTAAGGTGTCGTTTGTCTGTTCCTGACACTACCTCACAAAGGTGGAAAAGTAATTAGGTATAAAGAAAATCTGATACTAGAATAAGAATCCCATTTACCAAATTTAATGAGTCATTTCAAGTACATCAACACAAAGTTTCAAGCTAATATGGCTGTGGTTTTATGAACTAAATGTTGATGTACAATAAGCAGAACATTAAAGAGGCTTTTGCTGCACTAGGATAAAACTTGCATAAGGAAGCAAAATTTGCAATAATTTTGCAAATGATATCTCATCAATATCAAAATATGAAAAATGCAAATTGCATGGTCGTACAAAATTGTAGGTACTATAAGACAAAGCAAAACTGTGCACCCTTAACCCTTAAACAGTGGCCATGGATCAAATATTTCATCATTGATTGAAAAAATGAAATACTTTGACACTGGCTTTCAACTCTTTGCACTGAAGGTATCTCAAATTCCTTTATCAAATATTGTAGCATCCCCATTTCATATTTTGTAGCATCCCTATCCCATAATATATTCCTTAAACTTTACTGATGATTTATGTTATTACATGCATTTTTTATTTCATGCATTTGAAGTATATGGCCAATTGGTTAATCTATCATATGAATAAAAAAAAATCAGACTTCAGTGATAATGCACATGGAATTATTTTTCCATACTTGTTTGCTGTTCTAACATAGTGAGGTAGTACGAGGAACAAATTAAGCATGGCCTTGTTCACTCATATCCATTCTCTAGCCACCATGCATGCCCCTTTTCCACAGCAAAGGCCCACAGACCTATCTGCAGTTTCCCCTGACTGCTTCATATGATGTGGTTTGGCCCTCTGACAGCATGTCACCCCTTCTCTACCACATTGCTGCAATTCACTCTTTTTCAAGCATGCATCTCACCCCCTGCATGTCAAGGCCCCATCCCTAAAACCAGTTTTCACTTCATTCATCCCCTTCCCTTCTCCTTGGTTTCTCCACTTCAAATATGTATCCTGCCTTAGTCAGCTTCTCACTCATCTTCTCCATATGTCCAAACCATTTCAGCACACCCTCTTCAGCTCTCTTAACTGTACTCTTCTTACTTCTACACCTCAGTCTTACCCTATAAGGGAAAACAGTAACACCCCAAGTGGGAATTACTTCAACTGTTATGTAAATTCTACCACAAGAACGAAGTCAAGGAAGAGAAGTAGGGTACGGCCTCTTGTTATGGCCTCCTTACTCCTTTCGAATTCCCTTTAAAATTACTCTGCCATTTATTTCTCCATGTATGCTCCATGTATGTCATTCTTCTTCACTTTCCTGAACCAACTGATACTAATGATAGGTGTTCCTTCTCATCAATTATTTCACCCATCACTCTACAAATTTTCTGCTGAGTCTCCATATATGGATGACCTGTGGTCTGTGGTTGTAGGGATGTAGACAGCAGAATTTTTTCCTGCACCTTTCAAGTAACAGAAACCTCCATAGGCTACTAATGATATGATGTCAGTTAGATATTTCAATTGTTGTGGGAAAAGTTAAATCATTATGTGGTTATGAGAGCCATTTAACTTTTTAGGATTGTCAGATGTTGATGGGTTAATGGGTTAACAGTTAGGTCATTAAATATCAAGTACTGTTCCTATTGAGCTTTCTGTATTCACAAAGAAGGCGTTCTTAACTTCTAAGCATGTTCAGTTTTCTCTTCTTGTGTAAATAATTTCTCTGAAATATGCAGTACTCATTGTCTTAGACTGAAAAGTAAAGTATATAAACGAGGTAAATATGTCTTCTAAGTCAATATTCAAAATGGAATTTGTGACAACATAATTCAGAAACATTGATACTCACAAATAAAGCAAGAGATTCCTGGTGCATGGGAGGAAGACTTTCAACCTTGTTTGCATAATTCATGATAGTATGATCACGGCGATCCTGATGGAGAAGGAGGATTACGTCATCCTTTAGGGCTGCAGCAGCCATGATGCGAACCAAATGTAGGCGAGCATCATCTGGGATGCTGGGATCATGAAGTACTCGGGAAAACAAAATACTAAAGTTTTCACCAAGTGCCCATGAACCTTCATCTTCCACAACATAAGCTCGTAATTCTTCCATATGTCCTTGTTCTTCTGGTGTTAATAGGTGTGCACAAGCAGCTACTAGCCCATCAAATTCAGCTTGGGCCTGAAGTATAAAGTATACATAACCCTGAACCCATAGAGTGTAACAGAAATGTTTAACAAGAATTTTATGAGAGAGATATTGGATTTAACTTTAAAGATCATTACATTTAAATAGTAAGCACTGCAAATGAATATTTCATTTTTGGATATAACACACCACATATCAAGTCAAACAATTCTATGAAAAAAATATAAACACTGAAAATGTGGCAGCCCTGCCCTTTGCAGCAACAGCATCAACGTTGACATGCAGGTCATAGGAGCTACGGTGGTAGTGGTAGACGCAGACTGACGGTGGGTAGGTGATAGTTGTGGGGTCACCGCCGGGGGCACAGCAGGCAGCAGGGCAGCCAGGTGAGCCTGCAGATACCCACCTGGTCGGCGATGTTGGTGTAGACCACTGGTGGCTCGTGGGGGCGTGCAGGGCCCAAGTAGCATAGCAGGGCAGACTGAGGCTCTGGGGAGCCAGGGTCAGTGTGACTGTACCGTGGCACAGGACGATAAACCATGACTGACTCCTGTGAGCCATGCAGATTTCCATTTGGGGACTCCAACAGGATGGGCGAATCCGTAGAGGGGGGTCGGTCAGGATGTGCTGTACCTCGAGGGGTAGGAGATGTGGAGCAGGAAGATGGGGCCAGTTCAAAGGTTGAAATAGATTCAAGAGAGGAAGAAGCAAGAGGAATTCGTCTTAAGAAAGATGAGATGGATTCTAGGGAGCAAGCACGGGAAGGAGGTATGACACGAGGAGCTACCGGAGAAGAGGGCTGAGAACGGGTTGCAAGGGAAGTTGTCGGCTGTGGGGATGAAGGAACTGGAGACAATTGGGTGTTGCATGGCACTGGATCTTGAGACTGTGATTTAAGCTGCAGGGTAGAAGATGAGTCACAAGAAAGGGATCGAGATCTAGAACGCCAGGTGCTACATGATTCAAGTGATGTGGAATGTGAGATTCCATGCATTTGCCTAAATGCTGCATCATTTATTTCAAAATACTGCTGGTCTGGAGTAACTGTACGCATAGTGTCCACTGATGACACTGAAGCTGTTGAATTACAACGACTGAGCTCTGGAGGTGAGGGTGAGGGTTCAGGAGAAGATGGTAGCTCCTCTGGTGTAGGGACTCGTCCAATGGGATCTACTACATATAGAAGATAATAAGATGACCCAAATGATAGTGCTGATGTTGAAGAACACATAGATAAATCTGATGCTGCTGTGGAAGACCGGGAAAGAGAAGGGGATGTTGGAGGTGTGTGTGGATCCTGAGAGGATAGAGAGGATGAATTTGAAATAGGTGGGGCAGCAGCAGGAACAGGAGAAATGGTTTGGAGTGAAGGAATTGTTGATGTATCAGATAAATTGTTGTTAACATCAGAGTCTTCGGACTTTGAAGAGTAAGAGGATGTGATAGAATTTTTTTCTGAAGAATGAGAAGAGGAAGAGGATGAAGATAAGCTGGATGAAGAGGAAGAGGCAGAGGAAGATAAGGATGAGGATGAGGAGGAATAAAAATATAATGGGGAGGAATCTGAGGAAGAACTGGACCTTAAATATAAATCAGAACACGAGGAGGAAGCTGACGAGGACGAACATAGGGAAAGGCTCCTTGATCTAGAAGTGGGGAGCAGGTGGGACCACACGTCATAATAAGAACCACCCTCCTCACTACCAATACCAGTACTCACATCCAGTTCCTCTTTGAAGACAATGGGAGGCTCACGTTCAATCTCAGGCTCTGGCTGTACTGGAGGAGATTCTCTGGCTGGCGCATCAGAATCCTCAGGAGCTGCAGGTGCAACTTCCTCAGGCTGTACCTCGGGGGCTGAGTCTGCCATTGTGTCCACTACTATTACCGGTGGTGACTCTTCTGTATTTGTGGCAGACAATCTGTCCTGTACTGGAGGGGTTGTTCCTCTGCTATTAGGAGAGGGCAAGCGCTCAAATGGCTCTGGTTCTGTTGACACAATCTCTCCACTACTAGAGTTCTCTACAGAAGGTATACTTGTGTTAAAATTGTTCTGAGGAGGATTTATCTCATGCACTGGATCTGACAAAATTTGAGGTGGGTTTTCACCCTCAGAATTGTTACGGGAGTGTGACGCAGACTGGAAACCTGAGCAACACGGAGAGTTTTGTTGATCCAATATTGTATCAACAAGACTATGCCTTTTCTTCTTGTTCCCTTCCAAGAGATCTCCACTAGATTTAGATTTTTTTTTCTTTTCCTTTCTCTCTTTTTTTTCCTTTTTTTCTTTTTTATCTTTCTTTTTCTTTTCTTTTCTTATGACTTTTTCATTTATAGAATTTCGACGATCTTCAAGTTTAATTCCCTGTAGTCTGAAAGAAGAGAAGTAAGTGTGAAAATAAACATATGGTGAAATTTTTATAAATACAAATATTTCAGAAATTAAAGCAAGAATGTATAGCTCATAATCTGAACAGCAATCTAGAATGTAGCATAGCATAAAGCATATACTATACAACAGCTTTAAATAATCAATGTAAAACACAATTAATCAGTGTATGATACCTTACCAACCAGTTCTAGCAATATCTTGAGTGATTCCATAGCAAATTACACATGGTATTAACGTCACTAATTCATTATCTTTTTTGATGAGGTAGGATTTAAAGCAAGTGCCCATAAGTAATTATCATAAGTGCCATAAGTAATTATCATATCTAACTTCATTATAAACTTAACTCTTTTTCATATCAAAAATTAAAAATTTCTAATTTTTTGCCAATTCCAAAAACTGTAACCTTGCTGCATATGTGCATGTGTTATGCATATAGGAAAGGTTTTACAATCAAAGGGCGATATCTCTCAATCTCTCTACTATACAGTGTCTTAAATCTCTTTTTGGTTCCAGCATTCACTTTAACAGTACATCATTTAGCTTGTTCCACTCATCCACAACTCTATTACTGCAAAATTAACTCCACACAACTTTCTTACTCTTCTCTTGCTCAATATCCTGTTTGATGTAGTTTACTAATTCCTCCCCATCTCAAAGAATAGCTCCATGTCTAAGGTGTCATTTTCATCAAGGAAATTTGAAAATTGTCATCATGTCTTATCATGTCCTCCTTTCTTCCACTGTGGGAAAGTTCATGACTGCTGACACCTCTATGAAGATTAGCTTCTTAGGTTTAGGTACACTATCATTAACCCTCCCCTAAATCCTTTCCGAGAAATCCACATCTTAACATCTCTGCCCATTCACTTGAGAACAATCGTAACACTGAAAAGTATGTAATTAGCTTCCATGACAATTCTCCTGTGTTTTGAGAATACACAAAAGGAACCTCTCTCTTAAGCCTGCCAGAGAAGTCTGTAAATACATATGTACATACCAGAGAAAAAGAATTTTTTTCCTCTGAGAGATATAGTCAAAGTTCTCCTAACATTCCAAAAATACAGTCCACCCATCTTTCTCTTTTGTTTAGGGGTACTGCTTTCTATCAGAAGAGTCCAGATGATTTGTTGTACAACTCTTCTTTCCTGTTGCTTCTCACTTAAGCAATTTTACCTCACAAACACTCCTGTGTATCATTTTTCTTGAATTTATAGACAGTTCTGGTCAATAAAACTGGCCTATAAAATAGCACAGTTCTTTGTTGTCTTTTTACATACAGGTCCAACATTTCTTTTTGTCTATATCCTTGGCATCAACTTCAAGCAACCATTCAAACATTTCATGTAGACTGTCTAATTCCATCTGCATACTCTATCAGTAAATAAAGTAAGATTCCCTCTAGGTTATATGCTTTATATGGAAGAAGATCCTTCATGAGCTCGTCTGTATCTCCTCTGATGATCTCTATGCTGTTCATGAGGTTTCCTCCATCCCAGTGTATACATTATATAAATGAGTACTTGGCTTCGAATTTAGGTCTTTCCCCATTTTAATGACCCTTTCCCTACAGTCCTTCAGTCCAACTTTTCTTTTAACTGATAATTTTCTTGTGATACATATGGGGAACACATGACTTTCTTTTGCCTTGTTTTGCCATGCTTTGGAAGCCCATGAAGATTCAGGCATTCCCACTTGATTTAATTTCCCTTAAAATCTCCTGTTAATAGAACTTTTTTTTCAGTGAGCATGACTTGGCTTGCCTTGCTACCTTCTGCACCATCCTTACTGTATTCAGTGTCATACCCAAACATCTAATTCAACATATCTTTATGGGGACTGCACATCATGCAATCCATTAGGTCTGCATCCCTTCCTAAAAATTTTATAATCATCTGATCTAAAGGGATCTTTAGCCACACTATCTCCTAAAACTTTAGGATACTCTTAATAAGAGAACCATTCCTCCATTGGCACTGTTTTGTCAATCCTTTCTTAATAATGTGTACATTTTTGGAAATACTAAAAGGAAGTTCAACCTCTTGATTATGAACTTCTCAATGATTTCTATAAGTAGACTGATTTCTCCTGGTCTTTTCAATTCTTTGTTGATCTATCGGCATTTCTAAAAATCCTTTGAGTCCTGTTCTTTCATCAAAAAATCTTCCTGATGTGATTTTTTTTTGTGATTAATTCTGCATCAAAGATGTGATTTTTCTAAGAAAGGTTCAGCATGGTGTTCCTAGACTATGCCTGGAGAAAGTAACATCATGAGTAGGAAGTTACTCTTGATGAGATTGTGTCATCGTCACCAGACGGAAAGGAGTACAGTGTTGTCAAGAACTTTCTTGACCCAAAGTTGCTTACCTCACCCTGCTCCTATGTGGAGTTTAGCCTTAAAACTCCAAGAGCCCCATTTGGGGTTACACAACTTACTGACTAACTAAATTCAGTATTAAGTTAATCAAAATTTTCTTTCACTGATTTATTTTTGAAAACAAGTCGCTACCAGTATGATAGTAACAGCCTGGTCTGTTCTCACCCTTCACTTCATCTGCTGATCAACAAGGATGAATTTCGTAAGACATCTATTTAACCATTGCTACATTTTTTCTAATTCCCTTTGTAACATGCTGCACTCTCAACTGTATCAGACTTCTTTCATAAATTAGGCATCATTAGCTAATTTACCCATAAAAAATTCAATTTCTTAAGGCAAGTCATTCAAAAAAATCTACCAGAAAATGGTAGTGGTCTCTATTTGAAAACTGACCCCAATTACATGTTCTCTCCGAATTAGGTGGCTTTCAAACCAGTTACAGTGTCTCCATGACACCAGCCTGGAATTCCAAACCCTTTCAATCTCCAGTGTTGAACAGTATAAAAGATCTTTTGACAGCACAAGAGTACAACTAATCCACTTATCTAACTCTCCTCTTCAAGATATTCATGCAGAAATCTAAGAGACTTATCATGGACAATCTTTTCAATCTGTATCGTCTCTCATTTAAGTACATTCTACCAGCTAGAAAGTTCCTTATACGTTTCCTGAATTTTCTTCTCCAATATCTACGAAAACATGCCTGTCAGTAATGCAGGTTTGATTTTCAAAGCAACTTCCATGTTACCCTTATTAAAGACAGGTATGCCATTTCCTCTGTTCTTTCTGCCGGTAAACAACCTTTGCAGGAACACTTAAATAATGTCACTACCTTCTTGACTGGAGTTTTTGCACAAGCAAAACTACAGGCCAGTATCATTGCCAAACATGATTTAAGAATTATTAGAAAAATTAATCAGGAAACAAATACTGTAAATGAATACAGAGAAAAAATATACCCTTGTGGGAAGCAACATTCTTTTAGAGGGAAAAGGTCATGTTTTCAGTCTTCCAAATTTCAATAGAAGAAAAAGCACAAACCTTAAAAAAAAAAGATGAGTAAAATGTGTGCTTTTTGATTGCCATAAAGTATCTGCCTCTGTTTCCTCCAGGGGCCTTTGAATATCATATTTCCAAGCAGACATAATAGGAAGATTACTTCTGTGGATCAATATTACCTAAAAGAAAAGGAAGACTGTGCACACATCAAGACACACCTTTCAAACCTGGTAGAGTAAATTGTGGTATTCTGCACGGTTCAATCATTTGACCACTGCTCTTTCCGATTCATGTAAAGGACTTGCCAGAGGATCTTGAATCATACATTAATAAGTTTTCTGATAGTGTTAAATTCATGAGAGGAATAGAGAGCATTCATGAATGTTTCACTGTACAAAGAGACTTAGAAAAGATCAAGCACTTGTCAGTTATGTAATGACTAAAATTCAAACAAATGCACAGCAATCAAGATGGGGCACTGAGATGAGACCAAGCTATGACTACATTTAAGTATATAACAGACTGGTGACATCTGGTGAAAAGGGAAGTTTACGTGGTTTGGAATTAACTCTGAGCAGAAAAGTTTTATAATTTTGAATGGTCAGGTAACAGATCATACCTATATGAACATCCATAAACACTGAGTTTAGTTCCTCATAACAGGACAGTGGCTGACCTGACTTGGTCGATGGCGTTATTGAGTTCTTCCAGCTCACGTGAGTCGTCTTGTCTCCTTGACGTAACCTCTGTCGGTATGTAAGTGTGTAAGTTGTTGTTGAAATTTGCGAAGTTGACTTTTCTTGAGTCTGTAGACTTTATATCCAGGTCCTTCAAAACCGATTTAAGAGTTTCCCCAAGTGCACTGGAGAAAAGTAATATTGTTATCACAAGCGCATATTAGTACACACTGTATAATACATTAGGAAAATGATCAATCTATCCAGTGATACAGGCAGCTACTAAAACATTTTGGCAAGAAATGACAGATGCCCATCACTTTCTATTAAGATAATAAGTACTTTCATGCCAGAACAACTGCTTATTGTGTTTCAATAAACACAATAGAGTATAGATATTCATATTAAAGAGGTACAAATCTATTCTAACAAATTACATCCAACTTACCACATGATTTTATATCACTGTAGAACATTAAGTGGGAAGATTACACAATGTTAAATTCTGTGTACAGTTGAATATTCTAATATCAGTTTGAATATTTTGATAACAATGATGTCAGCTTAAGTAATAAAGTACTGCAGTAAACTGGTTATCTACCATCACCATAAAACAGTTCCAGCATCTTTAGCCATATCTCTTTCCAAACACCACACTTGTTAACCAGGTTATTTCATATACACCTGTACATCACTGTTTTCCTATCCCTTCATGCTCACATTTCCTTTTTATTATCATTTTCTTGCTTCCAAGCAACTCCTACTTCATTTTCTACTTTTGAAAGCTTCTTAGTTTCATATACCATCTTTTACATATAAGACAGTGAGAGAGAAAAGGGATATCACAAAGACATTAAGGAAAGACTCCTGGAATGGATGAAACAACCACAGAATTTTAAGGAAATAGCTCAAGGATTCAGAAATTAATGTAACAGCACAGATAGAAAGTAGCATACAAAAGTATTGTACCAAAACTGGATTATGCTCCTCAGATCTGGTCACTGCACCTAAATTAATCACGAAAATTTAACTGAGAAAGTCCAGAGAAGAGCAAGTAAGGTATTACCTGAATCAAGAGAGTTTAGCCACGGTGAAAGGCTGAGGGCTACAGATCAGCCTATAATTGAAGAGAGGAGATACAGGTGATATAGTTACAGCTTCCAAGTTTCTTAATCAGTTGGATAACGTCAAAAGTGAACAGATCTATATAAAACTGAAATGAATAATCAGTGGTCATAAGAAAAAGACAGACAAGAGGAAGGTTAGAAAGGATATGAAAAATTGCTATTTTAGCATAAGGATGGTGGATGGTTGAAATAAACTAGGTAATGAAAATTGTTCTGCTGATAGTATACAAATCTCTAGAAAGCCACTTGATGGGAGAAAGTTCAAGAGGTAGGGTTCCGTAAGTATAGAACTCTCTCCCAATCCATACAAACAAGAAATTACAAATACATAATTACATTACTGTTATGGACATTGGAAAATATCTAAACAGTCAAGTACAATGGCACTAACATAACTACAAATGATCAAACTAATAGCAAACAAGGGACAGTCAGTGTTAATAAAGTTCAGCCATGTTGTTAAGTCTGTCAAAAGATGGCAACATTCCTTTCAAGCAAGTAACAAGGAGCACTTGTCTATTCAGTGAATCAGAGATAGATTGGGGTGCTGTGTCTGCTTGGCCATCTAAGCTAAGAAATGAGTAATCAGAATCATATCATTTCTTAGTCTCACACCTAGCCAAAGGCATAAATTCATAATTAGTAAAACAGTCTATACGCAACATGAATTCCTACATGTGCAATAAAAAACATTTATTACTTGTACATGTTAGGTGGTCACTAACCATACATGAAGTGAGGGATATCGTCTCATCCTCTGTTTCAGCTTACTAGGAATTTTTCCAAGTCATCTCTGATATTCTTTGTTAACCTAAGTAACAGGCTGGTAACTGCACTACCAAATCAATTTTAGTTTTAAAGGTTGTAGAAACATTTTCTTTTTCCATTTCTCCACTAAAAATGGAAAAACCCATAGCCAGTATCCTTTTCTTGCAGGTATGTGCTCCCTTATTTCAAGCGCAACCTTTGTTGCCCTACATTCAACCTCATTTACTAGACCTGCATTACTTCAAGTCAAAAGACCAAGCCAGTGATGCATCCTCATTTGGGTTTCTTTTAAGCTAAAAATATTTCCTTTAAATATTTCCTTAAATATGCACTTGAATGCTATTGTAATATAAACCAACAGATAGTTTACTTCTATAACAGTTCCCCCAATTATGATCAGTGATGGAGCCTATCCACATCTCGTTTTTGGTCTTGCAACATTGGTCATATTTCACTTCTTTCATGCATTTAGAATCTTCTGTAAGCACAAACAGATATATCATGCCCTGAAGAATCACCATTAGGAATAAAAGAGATCTACATAAATAGCCCTGTCGCATACCTTAGACATGTATCCTTCATTCTTTCTACTTAGATAATACTCAATCCACCAAAGAAGTTCCATGCTTACAGATACCTGATAATCCAATCTTTTCACCAAAATTGTGTGGGATGGTGTTGAGTACCTCTTGACAATCAAAAACTCGAAACCCACCTACCCACCTCTTTTCTTAAACTGTTGGTCATTCATCTATCACTTAAGTCTAAACAAATTGAAAAAACATGGCATCTTTCCTCCAATCTCATGTAGTCAGTCTTTTTCAAATATTCATCCATTTGATAATCTATTACAATTTTCCATTATCTTACAAACCATGCTTGTCAAAGGATGCAGATCTTTGATTCAGAGCACCAAAGCACCTTCTTGTACAGAAAAAATTGTGCCATTTGTTCTTTTCATTGGAACCGATCTCTTTCTCATGGATTTTCTCAAGAGCATCTCATGTGGTTTGTCAAGTGCTTCTGCACACTCCATAAGCTGAGTACACATTGAGAGATTTCATTAGGTCCATGTGCTTTAAATAAATCAGCTTCCTCAGCAATCTACCAACACCTTGTCTAACAATCTCACTGCAATCTGAAGCTTCTCCATTCCATTTTGTTCATGGCTGAGGGTAACTGTCAATAAACTTTAAAACTTGGCATTCGGCTTCTGGATAAGGGTAACTATCAAAACACTTTAAGACCTTTTCTTTCACTCACTCAACTCCTCCCAGAACACTCATTTCTCTTCCTCACTCCTCTCACTACCACATGCATAAGCATTACTAATCAACCACCTCTCATGATCCACTTTCGTTTTCACCCACATAAGTCTGGGAGCCTAACTCCTTATACTCCTTCACATATCCCCTCAACTCCTCCTTCAGCTGAAGTGTCATACCATCCTCTCCTCTAACCTTCACTGTAATCCCAGACTTTACCACTCGGGCATTTCCAAGCCATTCTCCCTTACCCTTTGTTTCACTCAGAGCCAGAACATCCAGGTTCCTCTCCCCAGTCATGCAACATACCTCTCCTTTCTCATCCTGGTTACATTCATACTCATCCAGACACCCTAGCTTGAGCCTTCAAAGAGGATGAGCATCCTGTTTCATCTAGAAATAAAATAAAAAGAAGAGATGGGTTTCTAGTACCCCACTCCCAGCCCTTTAATTCACCTTCTAAGACACACAGGGAATACAAGAGTTGTAGTCTATCTCCCTTATCCCTAAGTATATGTACAAGAAAAAAATTTATTTTCTTGGACATACTTTAGAAATTTTCATGAATATAAATCAATTGTTTTTAATGAATTAACTTAGTGACTAAGACAGAGTATAAATTGCATTCTTTCCTCTTTCTTCATAAACCTATTTCACATGATAAACAAATATAAAATGTACTTTTATGTAAAAGAAGAAATAGCGTACCCATTAATCATACATGTGACGGTGCTCTCTGTTTTATGTCTACAGTTTCTTCGAGGGTGATGCAGAAGACTCCAGCATGTCACGTTGAACTCCATGGAACAGTATCCATAAGTGTCATGGTTTTGGGATATTACCATCTAGTTTCAGCATGAGGGGTGGATGTGCAAGTGATTACTACACAACAAGTGGCATCAAATGTTACATAAAGGAAGAAGAAGGAACACCTAAGTAATGCGTTGCTTCTTAGTATTCAGTGAGTGTTTGCTTCAAAAAGAAAGTGTAGATGTGACTGTGTTTAGTGTAAACAAGATTTATTTTGAATACTACTTTTTTACATCACCTCTCTTTCACCAAAAACAGTATTCACTTGTTACGAAATTCACACAAATATTCATTAACTTGGAAAATATGGGCATATCCCAAGAGCACTGTGAATCAATTCTTGAATCAACTATAATGTTGTTCAACTTCAGCATACTGTTAAAAAGGTCACGGGTAAAGAAATCCAGAAATTTGGGGATGTTTCTTAGTTTTTACAACTTCCTACATATCATAGTAAATCAAAATAATTACAGAATTACTTCTGCATTTATTACATCATAAGACTCCTGGTATTCACACTTCATAAGACTTTTGATTTGAAAACATTTAATGAGGGTACAAAGACAGCATGCATGTAGTAGCTGCACCTGTTTTCATTATACTGTATATCAAGAGGTAGTTTCATTACATATTCATAAAACATCAACAAAAATGCATGAGCTATTTTCATCACCTGTTCTGGTACATAATTCACTACATTCTACTTTCACTATGACCACCAACCACCTAGCAGGTCAAATATTACTACAGAATAATCCTATCAATCTAGCACTATGTGTTGATGAGTTTCAAGCACTGACTGCCTTCTCTCATGAAAATATAATCCATACAACAAAGAGTTAGAACAATCAAAAACAGATTATTTCTCTATGTTTATAAAAGAGCAGCAACTACTGCATAAGAGGTCATATTATACTGTATTATACTATGTGTAATATATAATAAAACAGATTAGACAATAAACACTCCTCCAACTGGATGAATTGGGCAAAAACTATATCTGAATTATGGAAATTCCTGATTACGCAAAAAAAGGTTGTTCCATGGAACACTTGTGTTAACTGCAGCACAAAATTCTTGGATGTGAAATAAAAGTAGGTACAATCATTGTCAGGAAAATATCAAAAACATCTATATTATGTTCCATGGCAAAGAGTGATATTTTCTTTAAACTATGAGATAGGTTCAGTTCCTTGTTATACCCTTTTACTAAAGTTATGGGACCTTTAAATCATTCAATTCTTTAGATACAGGGGAAATAATTCCATAAAAATTCATGGCCAAAGGGGGCTTTTCTTTGATAATGAGCCAGGTTCATTTTCAGGTTAAACCTTTTCATATTTATATCAAATGAGGGTTATGGGTCTTACGCTGTTCAATTATTCAGACGATGGAGAAAACTGTATAAAGTTTCATGGCCAAAGGTTGTGATTTTTTTCAAAGTTATGAGGAAAGTTATATTACAAGATAAGCCTTTTTATAAGTGGCATAACTTATAAAATACCAAAACAGAGTTAAGGGTCTTTTTGCTCTCAATTTCTCTGATCCTAGTAAATAGCTGTGTAAATTTTATTGAATATCTCATTCAGAATTTTAAAGTTGAGACAAAGGTTATATTGAGGGTTAAAGTGAGACTCCTGACAACAAATGGGCAGTCAGATGATGATTAGATGATGGACAGGCAACAGACAGATGATGACAATGGACAGTTTTTACTGTATCTGCCATATGATGCAGGCTTTACAAATATCCTCCATTTCAAAAATATTTCTAACGGTAGTACTGAACTATTGAACCGTACAACATTCTTTCATGTGTATACACTCTCTTTTTAAAGGTATATAGAAGACAAATGTAGATATATTAAAAGAACATTCATGGCAATATTCTATTGTATATAATAAAAAGTACAATGCAATGAACTGTAATATGAAAAACTAGATATACATCAAAAGTTCAAGGTGTTGCATGGAACACTTGTATCACCTGCAGTACAGTAAAGTTATTTGTGAGTAAAGTAAGAATGGGTGGAAATACTGTTTGGAAAAGATACGAGAAAAACTATTTAGTTACACAACCAAAAGTGGAATCTTCAAGTTATAAGCCTCCAGTTATAAGGGAAATAACTCATGCAAAATCCAAGCTAGAATCATGTGTCCCATGCCACTCAGTTCTGCACATGCTAAGAAATAAAGTTTCATTTGTATCAGATATAGATGTTCAAATTCTGAACAAAGTTAATGTGTTGGTTAATGTGAGACTTCTGATAACAGATAAATGGACAACGTTAATAAACAAATTGATCCCTAAGTGTCTACATTCTATGTAGATGAAAATATACCAGAGAGGCATTCCATGGAACACTTGTGTTGCTTTACTGCAGCAATGTCATAGGTTATAAAATAAGAATGGGTGGAAATATTGCTCGAAAAGTATCAAAAATATCTGTATTAAGTTCCATTACCAAATGTGGAATTTTCTATAGGTTACGACCAGATTATGTTCCATGTCAAACCTTTTTGTGTTGGTCCCATCTCAAGCTGAATCCAAACTAAAGGAATAGATCTTGTGCTATTCAAGTCAGTATATGAAGAAAAACCTTTGTATAAAGTTTCGAGAGTATCTGATCTACCCTTCAAGTTACGACCAAGGTGAAGATGATGGTTAAACATGCAACTCCCAGCAATGGACAAATTATGATTACAGACAAAACTATTTCCAAGTGTCTACCATGCTATGAAGGCAACACAGTAATATGCAAGGATGCATAATGATGTTGATGAATGGAAAAAGGCAAACAGTAGTGTACAGCAGTTCCTGGTCACTGTATACTACAATACTCTAAATTGTATCATCCTGTTCATTACAGTGTCATTAAGCAACAACTCTTGACAGTAACAACATTAATACAAAATGATACAATTTCATTTTCCTTTAAAAAGAAAAACAAACTGCATAATCCTAAGGCAGTGGCATACTTGGAAATATTATGAAATAGGGAAGAGATTACTCCAAATAAATAGCACAGGGGAAACTTCATGTGATGGGTAAATATGTCTACTCCTTTCCTTTTCTAAGCTGTCAAACAAATAACTTATGAGAGTATATGTTTTGATCACTTCAATTTGTGTCCTTCATCAAAAATATAATACAATAACAGTAAAAAAGAGGCCTTCTCAAGAAAAAATTAAGAACCACATGATCCATACGCAGAAGCAATATCTAAAAATAAATACCTTTAAACACAGCATAGGAAAAAATGTAGTTCTGGGTATGAAAAATTATTTCTCTATCACAGGCAAGGTACTATGAGCATCTAACAGAGTTCTAACTTTAGAGGGGGAGTTAAACTACTGCTTTACTCCTGAAAATGAGGTTTATTCACAAGCTTTAACCCCCTTTGTATGACATAAAACATACAAGGTTGGCAGATGCTCATCACTGTGCTCAATGACCACAAATCAACCAATATCTATAAATAGATAAATGGCCAGACATATGCTTCTTTTGTATCTGTTATGATAGCAAATCTTTAAAAAAGAAAAGCCACCACTACCAATTACTGATGTTAGTCTGGTTAAGAGGCCTGAAATTAACCTGATGAAAGTTTATGGTGATATGCTTAGTCCAAAAGGTATCATTCTGGATTATACGGTTCCTTGCCTGCCAGCACTAGTTCTCAAGAACTTCCACATCTTGGGAAAAATCAGCATATGCCAGTGAGCATCTGTTATTATACCAACCAGTCTCTGTCCAGCAGGGATCACTGTCACATTGATTGCCTGTTCTCTGGATGATAATATGTATCCTTAAAATCCAGATTGATGGTCCACCCATTTTTCTACTTAAAATTACAGGCACGTCCAATGGTCATTTTGAACTCTTGTTGTTTTGTCTGCCTATATGAAATGATAAAGGTATAGAATCACTCTAAAATCAATAGAGAAGATGCAAAACATGAATAAAAAGTAATAGGTTGTCTGACCATCACAATAGAATACAAGTTCCGACTATGCTATGGAAGCTCACACAGGTATTATCTCCAGGCATTCTAGATCTCAGGATATGACTTAGTGCTTTTAATGTTTACAGACAATCCAAGAATAAAAGAATATTTTCACCATTTAGTCTGAAAGCTGAAGGCCAGATATGAAAGTGAATACGATGCAAACCACTGTCAAGCAAGGCCTGAATAACAATGAACGAGCACAAATATATGTGGGCATGAGGTTGCCAAGTTCAATAGCACCTCTAAGCTGTAACATCACAGGCCTAGAGAGGCTATTGTGTTGTCACTATGTCCTTTGAATGAGCATCTGCTGACCTCATATGTTATATCATGGTACATTGTGGGTGAACTCCTGAGAATGCACCTTATTTTGAATTGTAACCAAAGTTTTACACCCCTAACAAGCAAGTGCTCCCTCAGTAGAGAAATAATGTGAAAGATGACTACATTTACTTTTTCTTTCTACAGGTAAAAAGCGGGATGCCTATCTTCCGATGTTTTGACTACTACAATATGCTCTTCTGCTTAAGATATGTTTATGATCACATGGTCACTAGAAGATTCAACAACATGTTTTTAATATCACCTAGCCTGAAAGTGAAATATGGTTGCAATACCTATGATTAGTGCCTGTTAAAAAAAAATCAATAAATGAATGGTACTTCATGGCCTTTAGGCCAACCTTTCACAACCTGGGCTTTTGTCTGGAGTGGAAAGTAAGCTTTTGTCTGAACCTATCCCCTAGATTAAATTACTGAGCTTCTGACAACGAGGGAGTCCAGAGAGGAGAGTTTACTGTATTAAAGAAAAACAAAGATTATGTGTAACACACCAAGATGAGAAGTGTAAAGGAAGTAGAAACTAGCTGATAATGTGAAATACAAAATTGAAAATATACAAATATCAAACCATAATAAATGTTAGTATAAAGTAATTGAGAACATCTTCAATGCTGGAGTGTGAGTGGTTGTGATATGTAAGTACTGATGGGGTGTGGTGCTAGTTAGTATGGAGGCAGGTCAGGCTGGCGTTGGTTGTTGTGGAAGCCGGTGGAGGACTGCCCAGAGACATTGCTGGGGATCTGTAGATAGCTCTGCAAGGGCGACAGGATCTGACCCAGCGGCCTGCACACATATGACATACAAGTTAGTCACAAGAAATGAGAGAAAAAAAATAGGAACTTTTGTAAGTTTACAAGAAAACAACAACTCTTCACAAAGCTCATGTGTGAATAGTAAGATAAATCACAGGATCAAATATAATTTCAATACAAGTATCACTTAAAAGCAATAAACTATGTTACCATGAAACAAACAAACCATGAAACTCAATCTACAGATGAGCTTTATGTTCAACTCTATCTCAGTTCTATGTATGAGTCTTTCAGAATTTCTATCATATACAATGAGAAATATTCTTCATGTCTCATGAATGACACCATACAAAATTATACATCTTTTCCTATTTGTATATGATATTAAGATGTAAACTAGAACTGAGAAACAAAGCAACTGATTCAATACTCTATATGGGGTAACAATGACATGATTTTGGCTATCAAATAATTCTACATCATGCTTCTTATTCATAACTGCATCACTAACAGATGTTAATCAACCACATCATAATCCAATAACTAACAATCATCTACATCACACTAAACAGTAATAACAAAACAAAAGCAGTTAGAACTCAAACATTAGCTGAAAGACATAACACTCCTTTCAAGTGTTATACACACGACAACCCTGTTAAACCGAGTCCTTCATTTACAAACATCTTTTACTAATATCAATACGTTTAAGACAATTACATTGTAATTATAATCACTAAAGCTAATCAAGCCAAGATAACACTATAAATTACCCTCCTCTAAAGTTGTATCTTTAAGTCAGGCTGCATTCAATGACAGTAGTGAAAGCTTTGCTTTGTACAGCATGCAATACAGTAGACAAGTGACTTGGTCTAAAACTGTATTGTGCAGGTCAGAGCGGGATATTCAGGTTGATTCTGATGTGGATCAGTTTTTCAAGAAGTCTGGACACTGAAGACAGCCGGGGAGTAAGATGGCATAAGGAAGGAGAGCTGGGTGGCTTGCAGAGTTTAAGAATGAGGACTGTGTTGGAAATGTTCCACATATGTTTGGGATTCTACGTGACCAGGTGTAATTGAAGACATCTGCAAAAGCTTGGGTCACAACAAAGTTCTTATCATGTGGAAATTGAAATACAGTGACTCAGGTCCTTTTACATGGGAATTCTTCTGGGTCTCATCCGCACTGTGAGTGTCAGAGAGAGTGAAGGGTGGGGCATCAATTTTATCAGGACTTTGTTTAAGCTTTACAAGACTATCCAGTAAAGGGGTGTGCTTGACTGAGGGCTGATTTTTTTTAAGAGTCATGAGTATGTTTGTATTATCTTTGGAAGAATAGAAGTGCTTTACGTGTGAAGGCTTGGGTGGTGTGGTTGCAGTGTATTTTCTTTGTTGTTCACTAGAGTTGGTTGGTGTGGGTTTCACTGTTACTACTGTTAAGATAAAGGTTCCATTTTCTTTTTACACCACCGATGATACTCAGAGTCTGGATGTTCTACAAACTCCGTTAATGGTGAATGGTTTTATGTGAGCATCTTTGGTGTTGGATGGTTTCTACAGAGCTGTCATAATAGAGCAAAAATTCTTCTTATAAACAAGAGATTTCCTACATTCTACTTCAGTTTAACAGGGTAGCAGTGCAATGTTCACACAAAAAAAATATTAGCAGGAAATCGTTCTAATATTAGACACAAGTATGGTGGCAAGACAAGTGAGATCACAGTGCGGCTCTGTCGGCAAAATTATGTCATGGACCTGTAGAAATGGTTGGTCAACCATAAGGAGAAATTATGACCAACTTCAGTGGATGATGGAGGTTACTTACGTGTTAAGGACTTCATCGGGAAGTTGCAGGATGTGTTTTGGTATACCGTGCCCACACAGGAACTGAGACACTTCGTCACTGAAGTTATTGCAGTTATGTTTGAATAGATCGTACGCTGCCGGTCTGAAGGGAGATAAAAGATGATAATGATTTACAATGTGTTTTCTTCAGCATGCTGTATGTTTAGAAAATAACTACCATCCTCTAATCCAGTTACTCTAAGAAGTCAACTTGTGCATCCCTCCATAATCTGACTATATATATGTGTGTGTTGGCTGTTTCATAGTTTACCATGAGGATGTACTTGTGGTACACTCATCTAGCTTCATCTCTTTACCTCTATCTTCAAAGAAAATTTCTTTGAACTGAACATTATCACAGCCAATGAGTTCCACCATATTTGAATACAACTTTCCAGGGCTCTCACTTGCTATAATAATAATTCTTTGTCTTTTCTAACCTGAAAGGCAAGGTATTATTTGTCTTTTTGCCTGAAAACATAAGCTATCATTAATAACCTAGGATAACAATCTTTATTCTAAAAAGTGATGCTAGTTTAAAGTCTTTAAAATGTTCAAATTAGCCAAAGTCTTTCTCCTCATAAAACTATATACATCATGACATATCAAATGTTTTTTCCATTCTCTACACTAGTCCTAAGCATGCATAGGGGATTGGCAATGATCAATGATACTATTTTTTCTCAAAAATCATACCTACACACACTTATGAACATATAAATAGCAGTTCCAATATATTTCCTTATCTACAGCCTCTGGTAAGGATTTGCTGGTCTACAAAAAGACCCCCAGATCCAAATACATTCTAGGTTGGGTGTGATATCTTCAATGAATCACCTGAAGATTTGGTCCTTTTCTAAGCTAGGTTGGGTTAAACTGCCCAGCTTAACCTATCATAAAACTGTGGGAGAGAAACTAATATTCTGGTAATCCCCTACAATCTAATGGGCTACAATCTACCAGGTGATACTACTTCTACTGCAATCAACATATAAGGTTCGAGCAGGACTTACTTGTACGTGCCCTCACCCAGACCAAAGATGTACTCGAGGAAGAGCTGGTAAGGGACCTGTGACTCGCCCAGTTCCTCCACGCGGTCTGGGTCTCCCAATATGGTCCCTCCCTGTTGGATAGGAGAACAGCTGTCACCACTACATCAAAACTCTACAATGTCCAGCTCCAACACCTGTACCATATCTTATACATACTTTCCACCAATGAATTTGTCGAAATATTCTGTAGTACAACCTAATGCATGAAGAATACATGATTACAGTGCATAGAAACGTCTTAAATTACTTCATATGTTTCATGTAATTTCTATAATCTAGATTACGAGGGCCAATCAATGGAAGATTTTCATACACCATTTCTCTCTATCTCCAAGAGTGAGAGATATCTTCAAGAACACGCTACATATCTCCATAGATGCCTTACGTTACTACAGCCCTCAGCCTTTGGAAACTTTGAAATGTCATTCAGTGTGGCCCAGCGACGGTAAAAAGTAAAATGCCATTGAAAAAGGGAAAAATGCTCAAGAAAAACGCCACTTTGACTGCTGGAGCTTGACAGTTAATACCACCTAAACGAGGCACTCCTGCCCTATACTTAAAAAGGCCAAGGCTCTCAGCCCAGCAGCCACTCGTCCCACACAGTCACGCCAGGCTCCCCACGCGACCAAAATGAACTCTGGCAACCCTCGTTACCGGGGAACCCACCTTCCTCCCCACCGTACCGGAGTGCCACGCAACAGAAAACGTGGTGCACACTTCCCACTTCGAGGGGCCTGGCTTACGAGAAATGGAGGGTGGTTTAAAATGATTCTGACACGCCTGGATTTTTTTTTTTTTATTATTAAATACATCCAGGCAATATGATTTATGAGTGTAGGATGGGAATATGTAAAGCAAACAGTGTCAGGAGCCAATTCATCATCCAGGTAGGAGGAATATTATCGTGTACATTGTAAGGCAGATCTTATACACAAATGATTAAGATATCTGAACTGAGTTGTTAACCAACATTAAAAGAGCTGAATAACTGGATAAAGCCGGTAAATAAGTAATTGGAACGGTTACAAAACAAAAAAAAAAAAAAAAACACTAAACTATGCAATATTATCGAACAACTGTGCGAAATTAACTATAGATTGGAACAACACTTTCTTTTTTAGCTAACTATATAAAGCTAGACATTGTAATGTCAACCCCCTGAGCGGAACCAAAGGATAAAACTAAGGTGAATTCTTGAATTGCAAAATATTTGAACCGGAGAATGACAGACATTGTTGGACTGAGTTGACGATATTGGTGTGGTAACCGAGCAAGCTAACCCGTTGACGTAATGGTGGCTTCAGTAGTAGGCCATGCATGGCTGGCTGGTTCACTCACACATTCATCTGTGGTCCGCCGACTCACACTTACCCTTGGCTCTGTGCCACTCACACAGTCTGGTCCACCCGTCTCACACGCTCGTCTCTGGTCCACCCGTCTCACACACTCTTAAACTCTCGGTCCGTTCAACACGCACACATACCTCTGGTCCAACTACCTCTCACATACACACATCTGGTCCACCCACACACCTGGCTCACCCACCTCATACACACATACACACACACACCTGGTCCACCCACACACACCTGGCTCACCCACCTCACGCACACATACCTCTGGTCCAACAACCTCTCACACAGACACACACCTGGTCCACCCACCCACACACACACACACCTGGTCCACCCCCCATACACACACCCACCTCACACAGACACCTGCTCCACCCACACACAAACATACACACCTGGCTCACCCACCTCACACACACATACCTCTGGTCCAACTAACTCTCACACACACACACCTGGTCCACCCACACACACACACACACACACACCTGGTTCACCCACCTCACACACCCATCCTTCGTTTATTCTCGCCTTCATATTCCACAATGTTGAGCCTCTGCCAGAACCCCCCCTTCAGAACTATTGCTACCACAACCTTGACATGTCTAGTGGTGAAGGCTGCCACTAAACATCCATGTATAAACAATCATCACCTTATCTCGCTTATCATCTGTAAATATAATTACCCCGACCTTCGTTAAGATGTACGATTGAAGAGCGAGTATATCAAGTGAAGATGTACGATAATCAAATGGTTATAGAAGGTTGTAAGTGGAGTTATAAAACTGAAAGATATGAATATAATGGGACACACTTGCTCAAAGTCCAACGTTTACATATCCGTCTCTTCGTTGTATATCAACGGACTTTATATTTCTCTCTTGTGTCTCCCCTGATGATGTGATTATGACACGAAAGTGCACTTGGGAACTTGTCTTCGTGTTTCATTTCCCCGTGGACTCATAGGAATATATATATATATATATATATATATATATATATATATATATATATATATATATATATATATATATATATATATATATGTGTGTGTGTGTGTGTTCTGGCAAGGGGTTATGATGGTTCTGGCCCGTTAAGAACCCCTGACAGTGTAGCCAACCTGGCGGTCTGTCATTTCTTCTCCTCCTTCAACATCTCTGTAACTCTATATCATCTTCGACCACGCCACCTCTCGCCTCTACTTCCTCCATTGGTTTATGCGGTGGTGCTGGTTTTAAAAACTGCCTCCGACCGTCTGTAAAAGCTTTCTTATATATATATTTTTTCCTATCTCTTTTTCTCCAAGAGGAAGAGAACTCTGGCAACAGTTTCAGTTACGTAATTCACATACCAACACGATTTTGATGGCGGTGGGTGGGGGGGGGGGGAGTCCAATGTACATGCGACGCCCTTCCTCATAACGCGGCGGCACTATACCACACTCAGACAGACGGACACAGAGACAGAAACTTTTATCTGCGGAGACATGACTAGTGATGGTGGAGGAAGGGAGGGAGGAGAGTCAAACAGGGGAACAGCTGGGTGGGCGGAGCTTGCTGCCGACCGGGTGTTTCCTCGTCTGGCTCTCCTCCCCTCCACGCCACCGACCCCCCCACACCTGGAACTGTGTGGGTCTTGGCCAATTATTTTAGGTTCAAGTCTTCCTGCTCTTCCTCCTGGGGGTCTCTCCACACACACACACACACACACACACACACCTTGACTGATTATAAACCACTGTGCTCCTACTTACACTTATAAAGTTACGTGACTGTGTGTGTGTGTGTGTGTGTATGTCACAAACATGCAAAAAAAACCATTGCTAATAATACGTAAGAGAAGACAAGAGAGATAAGTGATGCAAGAGGGTGTGTGATGATGATTACACTGATGGTTTTAGCAAATTGGAAGGGAACATAGACAGGAAATTAGAGAGATGGATGAAGATAAGGAGGGGTCCAAAATATTATTTTCGAGGCAGCATTGGACACGTAACTTTTAAAAACGACCTAACAGCTTGGTAGCGTCTGAGAGAGAGAGAGAGAGAGAGAGAGAGAGAGAGAGAGAGAGAGAGAGAGAGAGAGAGAGAGAGAGATGAGAGCAAAAAATATCGTAAAACAATAGAGACGGGGTTAGCAGGGAAACCTATTAGAGGAAAAAGAAAAAAAAAAAAGGACGAGGTTTATAGAAAAATGCTACACTTCACACACTCACTCATCATCACCCACAACTCGTCCAACGAAAGACAAAATAAGGCGTCAAGATTCTCTGGGAAAGACGTGTCGTTGGGGGCAAATATGGATATAAGATGGAGGTCTGAGCTCTCTTCTAAACTTACAACAGTGTAAGACACATTCCCCACCAAAACCCCATTCAACTGAAAGTCCAAAAGGCTAAGGAACGACTAGGGTCGGGCAATCTAGCACTTCGAAAAGGCATTTTGGATCTTTAGGAACTCATAATATGAGGGATGCGTGGCGCATGCGTGGGTGACACGAAGGTCGTGCCTATTTTTCAAGATGGGAGACAGCGTAAGTTTTTGACCTACAGGATCTGTACCGGTGACACAGGCAGGCCGTGAAACACGAGAGATTATAAACCTACAACATAATAAAACCTAGCTTAATAAATGGGCAGTACTGGGTTAGCGAGAATGGGATAGCCACACATATAAGTTATGAGCTCCTGGAGATATAAATTCAGTCATCTTCTTAATACAATACTGTTCACTCTTCTACTCTTCTACCGTGTCCCTATATAAATTTACTTATATAAACTATAAACCTGTGTTCTCCTTGCACTATCTTAACTGATAATGGTCATCTTGAAGTAAGATCATATAGGGTGTTTTTACATGAAAATAATAAGCATGTTTATTTGTTACAATGATCCCTCATTTTGGTCGTTTTCATTAACGTGGGAAAAAAGACGGGAATTTTAACAAATTTCAACAGAACATAAAGTGTTGTATCAAGTATTTCACACACACACACACACACACACACACACACACACACACACACACACACACACACACACACACACACACACACACACACACACACATATATATATATATATATATATATATATATATATATATATATATATATATATATATATATATATATATATATATATATATTTTCTTGCCTCAGGGATCCCTTGTGTCCTTATGAAGCGGCTGCAGAACTCAGGTAGTTTGCCAAGTCCACAGGTCAAATGTGTCGTGCTGTGTATGTATCCAGCACGGGCAGTGTGTGTGTGTGTGTGTGTGTGTGTGTGTGTGTGTGTGTGTGTGTGTGTGTGTGTGTGTGTGTGAGCAACTGAGTGCACAGTGCTCAGTGCCTTCTCTATGGTAGGTTCACCGGAGACATGAATGGATCTTGGGTTATGATAAAAGCAGTGTTGGTCGTGATGGGGCTGATGCAAAGGGCGTAAGTGAGACTCGTGTGTGTCTGGGTAGTGTGGTTTCTGATGGATGTGCGTCTGGTGGGTTGAAGGGGGTTAATGTGTTTTGTCTGTGTTATAACTACTGGGAGGTTGTGGGAGAGGGGGGGAAGGACATGTGAGTAGAGGTTAGCAAAGTGTGAGGAAGGTGTAAGCTTTCCATTTCAACTCGGAGGTTGGGATACAGTGGTTTTGGTGTGGGGGAAGTTGTCTACTGGTGCTGTATAGAACTGAATGCCGAGCTGGTTGAGGTGGGGGCGTAGTGGGAGGAAATGGTACACTGGGAACGTGTCAGTGTTCGTGCTTGCTACGAGGGAAAACACTTGATAGTTTCTGACAGCATTATTTTTCCTGTGGTCTGTATCTCTATTTGCTTTGGAGAGAGTGGGAGATCAGGGAGGTGAGGCGTAGATTAGAGTGGAGCGGGTGAAGTGTGTGTGTGTGTGTAGAGGATGGTGAGGGAGTTTTTTTGTTATCCAAATCCAGTGCCAGGACGTGTTCTAGGGAGATTTAGTTTGTATGATGTTTTTGTGTTGATGTTATCATTGTAGGGAGGGAAGGTCGTGTGTGTGTGTGTGTGTGTGTGTGTGTGTGTGTGTGTGTGTGTGTCGTATGTGGTGTCCAGAATGTTTGGTGCTTTGCTCATTGGAAGAGACAGTCCATTCATGGTGACTGAAGTGTGTGAGCTGGGCTTCATGTCTGTCTGGAGCTAAAAGTAATCAAATATTTCTGTGCTGACACATCCATCCTCTTCTGGGGCAAGCCATTATTCCAGCTGTGCAACACACCACAGCATATCTGATGTCACTGCTGTGATGTCATGGTGTTGTGGTGACGTGATTGTGAGGTCGTCACACATATGAAAGAAAACCTTCACGTTCATGTTTGCCTGAGGTTAATGCGAGGTCGTGTAGACAGACAGTAAAGAGCGTTGGGGAAAGAACAGCTTCTAGGGGAACTCCATTGTAGAGTTGACGTGTTTTAGAGATGAAGTCATTGCGAGTGACTGGCATGGCGCCCGGTGATGGAGGTGGCCGACCACATTTTGTCACTGGTGTGAAGGGCGGTGTCAAGGAATATTGTGTGTGTGTGTGTGTGTGTGTGTGTGTGTGTGTGTGTGTGTGTGTGTGTGTGTGTGCGGATGTTTCTAGGGACAGTGTTAAACGCTTTGGTTATGTCTGTTGCTATTACTGTCGTGCAGGAAGAAGGCGGGGGGTGGATGTGGTTCTTTGACTCAATCTAGGATAAGTTGTGAGGGCTCCGTGCATGCAGCTAGAGCCACGCTGTGTGGGGTAAGAGTGGGGTATCTTACTCAACTCTGTTGTGGATCTTTCTTTTTTCACAGAGTTTGGATACTGAGGATAGAAGTGGTAATGTAAGGCAGTAGGAAGAAGAAGAAGAAGAAGAAGAAGAAGAAGAGGGAAAGTTGAATGGTTTCGAGGGTTTAAGGTTCGGCATTAGGTTGGCAAGTTTCCAGACATAGGGTATTTTGTTGTGTAGCCAGTGGACTGCAAGTGGACCATGGTACTTTATAGGAACATTCCATAGGTCGTCAGAGCCTGGAGTAGGAGAGTTCTATGTGGGTTTTACTGGCATTGCTTGTATCAGTGGGAGTGCAGGGTGGCGGGGCAGTTGTACGTTGTTTCTGGATGGACTTTGAGGAGGCTAATCATAACTCACGTTCAGGGGTGTGGTTGGTTTGTGGCTGAGTTTTGAGTAGTGTGTGTGTGTGTGTGTGTGTGTGTGTGTGTGTGTGTGTGTGTGTGTGTGTGTGCGATTACTTCTTGTGTTTTACTTGGAGACAGTTCTACACTCGTTTTGTCCTGGAAGACAGTTTTGCATTCGTGTTTTCCTGCCTTTTCATGTCGTATAACTAATACCACGTCTTTACATCTCTGTGTTTAGAACACTTGGATTGCCTCCCGCGCCCGGGAATCGAACCCACGTGGGCCCGTGTTGTGTCAGGGTCAGTAACGCTAATCTCTACACCAGGGAGGCCCCGTATGTGTGTTTACCTACCTACCTTTCTGTAAAATCTGTATGGTAAGGGAGGAGGGAGTTCTACACTCGGGTGGCGCAACCTCTGAACTTGTCACATAATTCCACCAAGCTTTCATACGATGTCTGTCTTCACCACTTGGTTCATTCCATTCTTCCACGACCATGATATCATAAAGGTAATCCTTTACATCTTCTCTAACGTTTCTTGCATTGGTCCTCGCCTGATCTGTGTCAGTAACGTCTCAAAAAACTGTTTCACTACAGGTCCACACCGTCAAACCAGTCAACACCCAAGGTTCGTGAATGAGTCACCCCTATTTATGCCCTCCCACTTCTCTCGCTGTCACTCAATTCATCTTCATTGTGACAGCATATTTGCTACCTTCCTCTGGACCTTCTCTATCATCTCTTCGTGTACCTAGGAGCGCCACAGGGACCAAATCTGAGAAGCATAGACTTGGCCTTGTATTAGGAACATTCCCTTAGATCCAATTTATATACATTTGCCCACAGTGGATGGGTCTCATCTACATTCCTCCTGTTTTGTAGCTGATGGCGAATATGTCGAGATACAATATCAACTCCCACAATTCCCACACACACACACACACACACCAGATTGCTGCATGTGTGAGTATATGTGTGCGTGTGTGCCTCTATGTGTGCGTGTTGAGAACTGGTATTAATACTATATATTCCTAAAAGCATAGTGTCTTCGAGAACTTAAAATTCATAACACAAATAAGCATTGATTACGCCAAGATGTTCATTGTTAATCAAAATTTCACTCCTATTAACAGAAGCGTCTGTCTCAACAAGTGAAAATTTAACGAAGTTATGCATCAAATCCATATTTTCTTTAAAGGCTTTTAAATAGAGAACGGATGCCAGAGTGAAATAAACCTGCAAGGGCGACATTCCATTACGGATGTTTGACATCATCATCCACACTAGGTGACATGCCGAGGTACATACATCTCTAACAACACAGCTGGTCACCACACACTGTTTCTCTGACCATCCCCGGCACAAGATGGGAGGAGCAAGACAACATAAACACAAGCGTTGTGGCACAGAAATAAATCTCATCCTTCTCTCTGCAGGGAAGCGTCAGGAAGCAAAGAAAAATGACCTCATATGGACATACCCACCGTACCTGTCACGTATGATGAACTGACACTAACGTATATATATTATTATCATTATTATATTTTGTCGCTGTCTCCCGCGTTAGCGAGGTAGCGCAAGGAAACAGACGAAAGAATGGCCCAACCCACCCACATACACATGTATATACATACACTTCCACACACGCACACACACATACCTATACATTTCAACGTATACATATATATACACACACAGACATATACATATATACACATGTACATAATTCATACTGTCTGCCTTTATTTATTCCCAACGCCACCTCGCCACAAATGAAATGACAACCCCCTCCCCCTCATGTGCGCGAGGTAGCGCTAAGAAAAGACAACAAAGGCCACATTCGTTCACACTCAGTCTCTAGCTGTCATGTATAAAGCACAGAAACCACAGCTCCCTTTCCACATCCAGGCCCCACACAACTTTCCATGGTTTACCCCAGACGCTTCACATGCCCTGGTTCAATCCACTGACTGCACGTCGACCCCGGTATACCACATCGTTCCAATTCACCCTTATTCCTTGCACGCCTTTCACCCTCCTGCATGTTCAGGCCCCAATCGCTCAAAATCCTTTTCACTCCATCTTTCCACCTCCAATTTGGTCTCCCACTTCTCCTCGTTCCCTCCACCTCCTGACACATATATCCTCTTGGTCAATCTTTCCTCACTCATTCTCTCCATGTGACCAAACCATTTCAAAACACCCTCTTCTGCTCTCTCAACCACACCCTTTTTATTACCACACATCTTTCTCTCCCTTTCATTACTTACTCGATCAAACCACCTCACACCACATATTGTCCTCAAACATCTCATTTCCAGCACATCCATCCTCCTGCGCACAACCCTATCCTATAGCCCACGCCTCGCAACCATATAACATTGTCGGAACCACTATTCCTTCAAACATACCCATTTCTGCTTTCCGAGATAATGTTCTAGCCTTCTACACATTCTTCAACGCTCCCAGAACTTTCGCTCCCTCCCCCACCCTGTGACTCATTTCCGCTTCCATGGTTCCATCCGCTGCCAAATCCAAATATATATATATATATATATATATATATATATATATATATATATATATATATATATATATATATATGGAGCTTTGTATGTTCTATGAAGGTGCGCGTTCATATATATATATATATATATATATATATATATATATATATATATATATATATATATATATATATATATATTGGAAAGGATCGCAATTTTGCGCGATCAAGATATTCCTATGAGTCCACGGGGAAAATGAAACACGAAAAGTTCCCAAGTGCACTTTCGTGTAATAATCACATAATCAGGGGAGACACAAGAGAGAAATATGACAGTCAGTAGATATACATCGAAGAGACGAAGCTAGGACGCCATTTGGTAAACATCACATGTTTATATATATATATATATATATATATATATATATATATATATATATATATATATATATATATATATATATACATTTATCAATTTATATTTATCCCAGGACCAATTTGTATGAAAGAATAAACATGACTTCTTTCGCGAGCCTTCTGTAGCCCAGATATGCGCTACTTGTCAGCAGGAGGGAAGTGCAGACTCCTTTGGAGTGAGGTGACCTGTACTCCCATTGGTAGAGCCCTTGGCCGAGGTAACCTCACTCGTTGTGTGACCTCGAGCGGGCAGAGTCCGGTAACACTTGCTTACCAAATGGCGTCCTAGCTTCGTCTCTTCGTTGTATATCAACTGACTGTTATATTTCTCTCTTCTGTCTCCCCTGATGATGTGATTATTACACGAAAGTGCACTTGGCAACTTATCGTGTTTCATTTTCCCTGTGGACTCATATATATATATATATATATATATATATATATATATATATATATATATATATATATATATATATATATATATAAATAAATAAATGGTAATGTGGTGGTGTGTGGTGTGGTGTGGTAGTGTGGTGTGTGGTATGGTGTGGTGGTATGGTGTGGTGTTGTGGTATGGTGTGGTGTTGTGGTGTGGTGTAGTGTGGTGGTGTGGTGTGGTATGGTGTGGTGTGGTGTGGTGGTGTGGTGTGGTGTACACAGGAGTGGAGAGGAACAGCGAGTGGCTGGCCCACACCACACGCTATTATTAACCCACGTGTGAATTTTGTCCACACACACACACATCCCAACCCGGCTACTTATAGCTCTCTCTTGCCCCTGCTCCAGCAGACCTGCTACCACGCCTGTGTTACCTGTGTTATCTGCTCGGGCTATGTTACATGTGTTATCTGGTCTGGCTATGATACCTGTGTTAACTGGGCTGGCTATGTTACATGTGTTATCTGGTCTGGCTATGATACCTGTGTTAACTGGGCTGGCTATGTTACATGTGTTATCTGGTCTGGCTATGTTGCCTGTGTTCCCTAGGCTGGCTATGTTACATGTGTTATCTGGTCTGGCTATGATACCTGTGTTCCCTGGGCTGGCTATGTTGCCTGTGTTCCCTAGGCTGGCTATGTTACATGTGTTATCTGGTCTGGCTATGATACCTGTGTTCCCTGGGCTGGCTATGTTGCCTGTGTTACCTGGTCTAGCTATGATAACTGTGTTAACTGGGCTGGCTATGTTACATGTGTTATCTGGTCTGGCTATGATACCTGTGTTCCCTGGGCTGGCTATGTTGCCTGTGTTATCTGGTCTAGCTATGATACCTGTGTTAACTGGGCTGGCTATGTTGCCTGTGTTATCTGGTCTGGCTATGATACCTGTGTTCCCTGGGCTGGCTATGTTGCCTGTGTTATCTGGTCTGGCTATGTTGCCTGTGTTCCCTGGGCTGGCTATGTTACATGTGTTATCTGGTCTGGCTATGATACCTGTGTTCCCTGGGCTGGCTATGTTGCCTGTGTTATCTGGTCTAGCTATGATAACTGTGTTAACTGGGCTGGCTATGTTACATGTGTTATCTGGTCTAGCTATGATACCTGTGTTCCCTAGGCTGGCTATGTTACATGTGTTATCTGGTCTGGCTATGATACCTGTGTTAACTGGGCTGGCTATGTTACATGTGTTATCTGGTCTGGCTACGTTGCCTGTGTTCCCTGGGCTGGCTATGTTACATGTGTTATCTGGTCTAGCTATGATACCTGTGTTAACTGGGCTGGCTATGTTGCCTGTCTTATCTGGTCTGGCTATGTTGCCTGTGTTCCCTGGGCTGGTTATGTTGCCTGTGTTATCTAGTCTGGCTATGATACCTGTGTTACCTGGTCTGGCTATGTTGCCTGTGTTATCTGGTCTGGCTATGATACATGTGTTCCCTGGGCTGGCTATGTTGCCTGTGTTATCTGGTCTGGCTATGTTGCCTGTGTTATCTGGTCTGGCTATGATACATGTGTTCCCTGGGCTGGCTATGTTGCCTGTGTTATCTGGTCTGGCTATGATACATGTGTTACCTGGTCTGGCTATGTTGCCTGTGTTATCTAGTCTGGCTATGATACCTGTGTTACCTGGTCTGGCTATGTTGCCTGTGTTATCTGGTCTGGCTATGATACATGTGTTCCCTGGGCTGGCTATGTTGCCTGTGTTATCTAGTCTGGCTATGATACCTGTGTTATCTGTGCTGGCTATGTTACCTGTGTTGGCTATGTTATCTGTACTGGCTATGTTACCTGTAACATCCACGTTACCAGCGCTACTCGTGCGTTACGTCTCGTGTGTCACACCCTTGTTATCAAGCAGTACGCGACGTGGCGTACGCCCATACGCCATGAATGTCAGTTTCCGTAACAGAGCCTTACATACACCAGAGGGGGACGCATACGCTATACGCACTGCTGGCAGACGCGTTACCGAGCGTTACACGCGTTACAAACTATCATGCGCAGGAATGGAAACATGTTACAGTCTCCTTATAGGTCACAAAGGCGTACAGAGGCGTATGTAAGGGGCGGTATGGAGTGGGATACGCGTAGAGAGCGCGTACAGGAGAATGTATGGGGCGTTATAGAGTGGGATATGCGTATGGAGGGTGTACAGAAGCGTATGTAAGGAACGTTATGGAGTGGGATATGCGTATGGAGGGCGTACACAGGCGTATGTAATAGGCGTTATGGAGTGGGATATGCTTTTGGAGGGCGTACAGAAGCGTATGTAAGGAGTGTTAGGCAGTGGGACATGCGTACGGAGGGCGTACAGAGGCGTATGTAAGGAGCGTTATGGAGTGGGACATGCGTACGGAGGGGGTCAAAACATGGAAGAGGTCACGTCTGTGCATGTATGTGGGGGGGGGGGGGGAGCTGAGGGGGGGGAGCTGAGGGGGGGGGGCTGGCAATGCTCCCCTCCTGTATTATCGCGAAACATGTGGTCCTTAGCGTGACACATGGGTATGTTTGAAGGAATAGTCGTTCCAACAACGGTGTATGGTTGCGAGGCGTGGGCTATGGATAGAGTTGTGCGCAGGAGGATGGATGTGCTGGAAATGAGATGTTTGAGGACAATGTGTGGTGTGAGGTGGTTTGATCGAGTAAGTAACGTAAGGGTAAGAGAGATGTGTGGAAATAAAAAGAGCGTGGTTGAGAGAGCAGAAGAGGGTGTTTTGAAATGGTTTGGGCACATGGAGAGAATGAGTGAGGAAAGATTGACCAAGAGGATATATGTGTCAGAGGTGGAGGGAACGAGGAGAAGAGGGAGACCAAATTGGAGGTGGAAAGATGGAGTGAAAAAGATTTTGAGTGATCGGGGCCTGAACATGCAGGAGGGTGAAAGGCGTGCAAGGAATAGAGTGAATTGGAACGATGTTGTATACCCGGGTCGACGTGCTGTCAATGGATTGAACCAGGGCATGTGAAGCGTCTGGGGTAAATCATGGAAAGTTCCGTGGGGCCTGGATGTGGAAAGGGAGCTGTGGTTTCGGTGCATTACACATGACAGCTAGAGACTGACTGTGAACGACAGTGGCCTTTGTTGTCTTTTCCTAGCGGTACCTCGCACACATGCAGGGAGAGGGGGGTGTCTTTTCATGTGTGGCGGGGTGGCGATGGGAATGAATAAGGGCAGACAGTATGAATTATGTACATGTGTATATATGTATATGTCTGTGTATGTATATGCATGTATACGCAGAAATGCATAGGTATGTATATGTGCGTGTGTGGACGTGTATGTATATACATGTGTATGTGGGTTGGTTTGTCCATTCTTTCGTCTGTTTCCTTGCGCTACCTCGCTAACGCGGGAGACAGCAACTAAGCATAATCAAAAAAAAAAAAAAAAAAAAAAAAAAAATATATATATATATATATATATATATATATATATATATATATATATATATATATATATATATATATATATCCCTGGGGATAGGGGTTTAAGAATACTTCCCACGTATTCCCTGCGTGTCGTAGAAGGCGACTACAAGGGGAGGGAGCGGGGGGCTGGAATTCCTCCCCTCTCGTTTTTTTTTTTTAAATTTTCCAAAAGAAGGAACAGAGGGGGGCCAGGTGAGGATATTCCAAAAAAGGCCCAGTCCTCTGTTCTTAGCGCTACCTCGCTAATGCGGGAAATGGCGAAGTTTAAAAAAAAAAAAAAAATAAATATATATATATATATATATATATATATATATATATATATATATATATATATATATATATATATATATATAACAAGTAGCGGTGATGTGAGAAGGAGATGGAATGAGTATTTTGAAGGTTTGTTGAATGTGTCTGATGACAGAGTGGCAGATATAGGGTGTTTTGGTCGAGGTGGTGTGCAAAGTGAGAGGGTTAGGGAAAATGATTTGGTAAACAGAGAAGAGGTAGTAAAAGCTTTGCGGAAGATGAAAGCCGGCAAGGCAGCAGGTTTGGATGGTATTGCAGTGGAATTTATTAAAAAGGGGGGTGACTGTATTGTTGACTGGTTGGTAAGGTTATTTAATGTATGTATGACTCATGGTGAGGTGCCTGAGGATTGGCGGAATGCGTGCATAGTGCCATTGTACAAAGGCAAAGGGGATAAGAGTGAGTGCTCAAATTACAGAGGTATAAGTTTGTTGAGTATTCCTGGTAAATTATATGGGAGGGTATTGATTGAGAGGGTGAAGGCATGTACAGAGCATCAGATTGGGGAAGAGCAGTGCGGTTTCAGAAGTGGTAGAGGATGTGTGGATCAGGTGTTTGCTTTGAAGAATGTATGTGAGAAATACTTAGAAAAGCAAATGGATTTGTATGTAGCATTTATGGATCTGGAGAAGGCATATGATAGAGTTGATAGAGATGCTCTGTGGAAGGTATTAAGAATATATGGTGTGGGAGGCAAGTTGTTAGAAGCAGTGAAAAGTTTTTATCGAGGATGTAAGGCATGTGTACGTGTAGGAAGAGAGGAAAGTGATTGGTTCTCAGTGAATGTAGGTTTGCGGCAGGGGTGTGTGATGTCTCCATGGTTGTTTAATTTGTTTATGGATGGGGTTGTTAGGGAGGTAAATGCAAGAGTCCTGGAAAGAGGGGCAAGTATGAAGTCTGTTGGGGATGAGAGAGCTTGGGAAGTGAGTCAGTTGTTGTTCGCTGATGATACAGCGCTGGTGGCTGATTCATGTGAGAAACTGCAGAAGCTGGTGACTGAGTTTGGTAAAGTGTGTGGAAGAAGAAAGTTAAGAGTAAATGTGAATAAGAGCAAGGTTATTAGGTACAGTAGGGGTGAGGGTCAAGTCAATTGGGAGGTGAGTTTGAATGGAGAAAAACTGGAGGAAGTGAAGTGTTTTAGATATCTGGGAGTGGATCTGTCAGCGGATGGAACCATGGAAGCGGAAGTGGATCATAGGGTGGGGGAGGGGGCGAAAATTTTGGGAGCCTTGAAAAATGTGTAGAAGTCGAGAACATTATCTCGGAAAGCAAAAGTGGGTATGTTTGAAGGAATAGTGGTTCCAACAATGTTGTATGGTTGCGAGGCGTGGGCTGTGGATAGAGATGTGCGCAGGAGGATGGATGTGCTGGAAATGAGATGTTTGAGGACAATGTGTGGTGTGAGGTGGTTTGAGCGAGTGAGTAACGTAAGGGTAAGAGAGATGTGTGGAAATAAAAAGAGCGTGGTTGAGAGAGCAGAAGAGGGTGTTTTGAAATGGTTTGGGCACATGGAGAGAATGAGTGAGGAAAGATTGACCAAGAGGATATATGTGTCGGAGGTGGAGGGAACGAGGAGAAGAGGGAGACCAAATTGGAGGTGGAAAGATGGAGTGAAAAAGATTTTGTGTGATCGGGGCCTGAACATGCAGGAGGGTGAAAGGAGGGCAAGGAATAGAGTGAATTGGAGCGATGTGGTATACAGGGGTTGACGTGCTGTCAGTGGATTGAATCAAGGCATGTGAAGCGTCTGGGGTAAACCATGGAAAGCTGTGTAGGTATGTATATTTGCGTGTGTGGACGTATGTACATGTGTATGGGGGGGGGGGGGTTGGGCCATTTCTTTCGTCTGTTTCCTTGCGCTACCTCGCAAACGCGGGAGACAGCGACAAAGTATAAAAAAAAAAAAAAAAAAAAAAAAAATATATATATATATATATATATATATATATATATATATATATATATATATATATATATATATATATATATATATATATAATTAATATAATTTTCATATCATCTATGAAAATGATATCCAGAAATATAATCGTAATGTAATCCAGTTTGTGTCGATCAAATGGCGACTGAGGCAGAACTTGGCCCACTGTCAATATAATTCACTCGCGTGCAGCCGTTCATCTTGAGTCGCTTCCGGAGACATTCTTGGCCAGAATTACATTTCTCAGAAATTCCTGCCATATGTGAGGTAGCATCCACACTTCCGCGGACGATTATATTTGGAACTGGGTTACCACAGCTGTCGGGGTCCGGGTTCAATGTAATTCTCATACATGTTCTATGTTTGGATTCAATGTAATTCTCATACATGTTCTATGTTTGGATTCAATGTAATTCTTATACATGTTCTATGTTTGGATTCAATGTAATTCTTATACATGTTCTATGTTTGGATTCAATGTAATTCTTATACATGTTCTATGTTTGGATTCAATGTAATTCTCATACATGTTTATCCTGTCGACGACCTACAATGGGCCTGTAATAATTCCATTGTTGTAATCCTACTGTCACATGTAATCCGGCCCTGTCCACAAGTCCTGTCTGGGATCCGAACCTCACTGTCTATGTAATTCTTCACACACACACACACACACACACACACACCCAGGAACCCAATCCTCTGTCTCAAATGATGAATTACTTTACAACGAATTATCTTTGACTTATAATTAATGGAATTATCTTTTTTTTATTTTCTTGGAGGGATGTGGTTTGAAGCCCCCCCGTCTACGAGAACGGATGAGGGACAGTATAAATTAGACGGGGAAGGGAGAGGAGGGGGGTTGAAATCTACACTACCCCCCTCCTCAAAATTACCATCCCCCTCTTAAATCTACACTACCCCCCCTCAAAATTATCATCCCCCTCTTAAATCTACACTAACACCCCCCACAATTATTATCCCCCTCTTAAATCTACACTAACCCCCCCTCACAATTATTATCCCCCCCATCCTACATCACCCCCTCTACAATAAGTACCCCCTGTAGCCACAGCACACAGTGGACGGTCGTAACTCTCGACTGTCCGTCTCGTAGATGTCTCCCAGACGGTTGAGCTGCCTGTCTGTCTGTCTGTCTGTCTACAAGACGTCCCTGACTTGTGAGTGCCCGTCTGTCTGTCTGTCTACAAGACGTCCCTGACTTGTGAGTGCCCGTCTGTCTGTCTGTCTGTTTGTCTGTCTGTCTGCAAGACGTCCCTGACTTGTGAGTGTCTGTCTGTCTGTCTGTCTGTCCACAAGACGTCCCTGACTTGTGAGTGTCTGTCTGTCTGTCTGTCTGTCTACAAGACGTCCCTGACTTGTGAGTGCCCGTCTGTCTGTCTGTCTACAAGACGTCCCTGACTTCTGAGTGCCCGTCTGTCTGTCTGTCTACAAGACGTCCATGACTTGTGTGTGCCCGTCCGTCTGTCTGTCCAGCACCAGTTACAGTATCTCTGTCTATCCAGCATACGTCCTTGGCTCGTAAATTGCCTACCTGTCTATCCAAGGAGACGGCCCTAACTTGCGAGTCCCCGTCTGTCTATCCAGCAGGACGGGCCCCTGAGTCATACCGTCCCGACCTGTCTATCCCCCCCAGGAGGTTGTAGTACACCTCCACCACCAGCAGGAGGGTGTAGTACACCTCCACCACCAGCAGGAGGGTGTAGTACACCTCCACCACCAGCAGGAGGGTGTAGTACACCTCCACCACCAGCAGGAGGGTGTAGTACACCTCCACCACCAGCAGGAGGGTGTAGTACACCTCCACCACCAGCAGGAGGGTGTAGTACACCTCCACCACCAGCAGGAGAATGGTGTAGTACACCTCCACCACCAGCAGGAGGGTGTAGTACACCTACACCTTCAGCAGGAGGGTGTAGTACACCTCCACCACCAGCAGGAGAATGGTGTAGTACACCTCCACCACCAGCAGGAGGGTGTAGTACACCTCCACCACCAGCAGGAGGGTGTAGTACACCTCCACCACCTGCAGGAGGGTGTAGTACACCTCCACCACCAGCAGGAGGGTGTAGTACACCTCCACCACCAGCAGGAGGGTGTAGTACACCTCTACCACCAGCAGGAGGGTGTAGTACACCTCCACCACCAGCAGGAGGGTGTAGTACACCTCCACCACCAGCAGGAGGGTGTAGTACACCTACACCACCAGCAGGAGGGTGTAGTACACCTCCACCACCAGCAGGAGGGTGTAGTACACCTCCACCACCAGCAGGAGAATGGTGGGCACTTCCTCCTCCTCCACCTCCACAGTGTCACTCGTCCATGAGTCAACCATGTTGTTACATGCCAACCCGGCGACCACAGCCAAGTTGGCACTCCAGGTCGTCTGTGTGGGGGGGGAGCACGACCGCACACACCACGACCCTCACCTCCCCGGCCAGACTGAGGCACGACCCTCGTCTCCCCTGCTAGACTGAGGCACGACACTCGTCTCCCCACCAGACTGAAGCACGACCCTCACCTCCCCACCAGACTGAGGCACGACCCTCGCCTCCCCACCAGACTAAGGCACGACCCTCGCCTCCCCACCAGACTGAGACACGACCCTCACCTCCCCACCAGACTGAGGCACGACCCTCACCTCCCCGGCCAGACTGAGGCACGACCCTCGTCTCCCCTGCTAGACTGAGGCACGACACTCGTCTCCCCACCAGACTGAAGCACGACCCTCACCTCCCCACCAGACTGAGGCACGACCCTCACCTCCCCACCAGACTGAGGCACGACCCTCACCTCCCCACCAGACTGAGGCACGACCCTAACCTCCCCACCAGACTGAGGCACGACTCTCACCTCCCCACCAGACTGAGGCACGACCCTCACCTCCCCACCAGACTGAGGCACGACCCTCACCTCCCCACCAGACTGAGGCACGACCCTTACCTCCCCACCAGACTGAGGCACGACCCTCACCTCCCCACCAGACTGAGGCACGACCCTAACCTCCCCAACAGACTGAGGCACGACTCTCACCTCCCCACCAGACTGAGGCACGACCCTCACCTCCCCACCAGACAGAGGCACGACCCTTACCTCCCCACCAGACTGAGGCACGACCCTCACCTCCCCACCAGACTAAGGCACGACCCTTACCTCCCCACCAGACAGAGGCACGACCCTTACTTCCCCACAAGACAGAGGCACGACCTTTACCTCCCCACCAGACAGGCACTACTCTCACCTCCCCACCAGACTGAGGCACGACACTTACCTCCCCACCAGACAGAGGCACGACCCTTACTTCCCCACAAGACAGAGGCACGACCTTTACCTCCCCACCAGACAGGCACTACTCTCACCTCCCCACCAGACTGAGGTACGACCCTTACCTCCCCACCAGACTGAGGCACGACCCTCACCTCCCCACCAGACTGAGGCACGACCCTCACCTCCCCACCAGACTGAGGGACGACCCTTACCTCCCCACGAGACTGAGGCACGACCCTTACCTCCCCACGAGACTGAGGCACGACCCTTACCTCCCCACCAGACTGAGGCACGACCCTTACCTCCCCACCAGACTGAGGCACGACCCTTACCTCCCCACCAGACTGAGGCACGACCCTCGCCTCCCCACCAGACTGAGGCACGACCCTCACCTCCCCACCAGACTGAGGCACGACCCTTACCTCCCCACCAGACTGAGGCACGACCCTCGCCTCCCCACCAGACTGAGGCACGACCCTCGCCTCCCCACCAGACTGAGGCACGACCCTAACCTCCCCACCAGACTGAGGCACGACCCTCACCTCCCCACCAGACTGAGGTACGACCCTTACCTCCCCACCAGACTGAGGCACGACCCTCACCTCCCCACCAGACAGAGGCACGACCCTTACCCCCCACCAGACTGAGGCACGACCCTCACCTCCCCACCAGACTGAGGCACGACCCTCACCTCCCCACCAGACTGAGGCACGACCCTTACCCCCCACCAGACTGAGGCACGACCCTCACCTCCCCACCAAACTGAGGCACGACCCTTACCTCCCCACCAGACTGAGGCACGACCCTTACCTCCCCACCAGACTGAGGCACGACCCTTACCTCCCCACCAGACTGAGGCACGACCCTCACCTCCCCACCAGACTGAGGTACGACCCTTACCCCCCACCAGACTGAGGTACGACCCTTCAGCAGACCCGTACAGTGGACAGGGTGGTCACCACAGAGCAAGGGCGGTTATTAGAGTGCGTGGGAGGTTACCACAGAGCGTGGGCGGTTACTAGAGTGCGTGGGAGGTTACCACAGAGCGTGGGTGGTTACTAGAGTGCGTGGGAGGTTACCACAGAGCGTGGGTGGTTACTAGAGTGCGTGGGAGGTTACCACAGAGCGTGGGTGGTTACTAGAGTGCGTGGGAGGTTACCACAGAGCGTGGGTGGTTACTAGAGTGCGTGGGAGGTTACCACAGAGCGTGGGTGGTTACTAGAGTGCGTGGGCGGCCACAACAGAGCGTAGGATGTCACTAAAGTGCGTGGGTGATCAGGGAGTGGGTATGGGCGGTAACTAGGGGGTGTGTGAGTAGTCACTAGGAGAGCACAGGCAATCACTAGAGTGCGTGGGCGATCACCAGAGTGCGTGGGTGATAACTATTGAGCGTGGGCGGTCACTATGAGAGAGTAAGCGGTCACTACAGTGCGTGGGCGGTCACTGAAAGTGAGTGGGCGGCCATTAGAGAATGTGGGCGGTCACTAGAGGTCACGGACGGTTAACAGAGGGCGTGGGCGGTCACTAGAGTGCGTGGGCGGTCATTAGAGGGCGTGTGCGGTCCTTAGAGTGCGTGGGCGGTCATTAGAGTGCTTGGACGGTCACTAGAGTGCGTGGGTGGTCACTAACATAGCGTTGTCAGTCACTAAAAATAGCGTGGGCGGTCATCTTGACAGCGTGGGTGGACACTAAAGTTCGTGGGCGGTCACCAGAGTGAGTGGGCGGACACCAGAGTGAGTGGGTGGACACCAGAGTGAGTGGGTGGACACCAGAGTGCGTGGGCGGTCACCAGAGTGAGTGGGTGGACACCAGAGTGCGTGGGCGGTCACCAGAGTGAGTGGGTGGACACCAGAGTGCGTGGGCGGTCACAAGAGTGAGTGGGCGGACACTAGAGTGCGTGGGCGGTCATTAAGACAACGTGGGCTGTCAGTATGACAGCGTGGGCGGACACTATAGAGCGTGGGCGGTCACTATACGGCGTGGGTGGGCACTGACGATCGTGGGCGGCTATGAATGGGTGGGCGACCACTAGCGGGGCGTGGGCGGGCACTGAAGATCGTGGGCGGCTATGAATGGGTGGGCGACCACTAGCGGGGCGTGGGCGGTCACTTAACCAGCTTAGGTATTCACCGAGCGCGGGCGCGTGCGGGCGGGCACTAGAATAGATGGACTTCCCGCCGAGGATCGTGGGCGGGTGGGCGGTGGACGTACCTGGTGTGCGGGAGCGACGCGGTCTGCTCTCGGCGACGGTCAGCCCGGCACTGAGGCGGGAGCAGCCAGCAGGCCCGCGGGCCCACGCACACGCCTGCCTCCTCCCTCCCTCCACCTCCCTCCCTCACACATTCACTTACTTTCCCCTCCCTCCCTCACTCCCTCCCTCACTCCCTCCCTCACTCCTCCATCACTCACCATCACTTCCCTTCGCTCCACTCGCTCCATCACACCGTTTCAAAACAGAGCGACACAAAATCTAATATTGGTTACAATATATGGAAACATCTTTTCAACACCCGTTCCTTTTCACCCTCCACCCCTCCACACGCCCTCCACCCCTCCACACGCCCCCAGTGTCTCCACCTAGTGGGAGTAGACCAGCGTGTGTGTGTGTGTGTGTGTGTGTGTGTGTGTGTGTGTGTGTGTGTGTGTGTGTGTCATTCATCCTTTCCCTTATAGAAATAAATTCCGTGAGTTCATTTATTTATCTTAAGAGACGTTCATTCTCAAGCTATTTTTTTTCCCATACTGGTGTTTGAGCCGGAGGGAGAGGTGGTGGGTGGGTGGGTGTGAGGGAGGAGGAGCCTTCTACTTTACTGCCCTGTCTCCATCTATATAGATTATGATACACCATCAGACCTCATGTTCTCTGGCCTCCCCTCCCTCACGTTCTCCTCCCCTCCCTCACGTTCTCCTCCCCTCCCTCACGTTCTCCTCCTCTCCCTCACGTTCTCCTCCCCTCCCTCACGTTCTCCTCCCCTCCCTCACGTTCTCCTCCCCTCCCTCACGTTCTCCTCCTCTCCCTCACGTTCTCCTCCCCTCCCTCACGTTCTCCTCCCCTCCCTCACGTTCTCCTCCCCTCCCTCACGTTCTCCTCCTCTCCCTCACGTTCTCCTCCCCTCCCTCACGTTCTCCTCCCCTCCCTCACGTTCTCCTCCTCTCCCTCACGTTCTCCTCCCCTCCCTCACGTTCTCCTCCCCTCCCTCACGTTCTCCTCCTCTCCCTCACGTTCTCCTCCTCTCCCTCACGTTCTCCTCCCCTCCCTCACGTTCTCCTCCCCTCCCTCACGTTCTCCTCCCCTCCCTCACGTTCTCCTCCTCTCCCTCACGTTCTCCTCCCCTCCCTCACGTTCTCCTCCCCTCCCTCACGTTCTCCTCCTCTCCCTCACGTTCTCCTCCCCTCCTTCAGTCTAACATCCAATGGTTCACCATTATCTCCTTTTGTGGCCAATTGTGGGGCCACACATAACCCCACCTAGCCACACCAGGCCACCTAGCCACACCAGGCCACCTAGCTACACCAGGCCACCTAGCCACACCAGGCCACCTAGCCACACCAGGCCACCTAGCCACACCAGGCCACCTCTCCTGTGGCCACTTGTGAAGCCACATCCCCCCCAATCCCCTAACCTGGCCAACACTCACACATTTACCTAAGCCTCCCTCGCCCCCTTCAAGAAAATGGGCCTAATGTTCCGATATCTCAAACTGTTCCGATATCTCAAACTGTTCCGATACCTCAAACTGTTCCGATACCTCAAACTGTTCCGATATCTCAAAACTGTTCCGATACCTCAAACTGTTCCGATACCTCAAAACTGTTCCGATACCTCAAAACTGTTCCGATACCTCAAAACTGTTCCGATACCTCAAACTGTTCCGATACCTCAAAACTGTTCCGATACCTCAAACTGTCCCGATACTTCAAACTGTTCCGATACCTCAAACTGTTCCGATACCTCAAACTGTTCCGATACCTCAAACTGTTCCGATATCTCAAACTGTCCCGATACTTCAAACTGTTCCGATACCTCAAACTGTTCCGATACCTCAAACTGTTCCGATACCTCAAACTGTTCCGATACCTCAAACTGTTCCGATACCTCAAACTGTTCCGATACCTCAAACTGTTCCGATACCTCAAACTGTTCCGATATCTCAAACTGTTCCGATACCTCAAACTGTTCCGATACCTCAAACTGTTCCGATATCTCAAACTGTTCCGATACCTCAAACTGTTCCGATATCTCAAACTGTTCCGATATCTCAAACTGTTCCGATACCTCAAACTGTTCCGATATCTCAAACTGTTCCGATACCTCAAACTGTTCCGATATCTCAAACTGTTCCGATACCTCAAACTGTTCCGATACCTCAAAACTGTTCCGATACCTCAAACTGCTCTCGATTGAACAGTCGTTACAATGATACAAAACGAGCGATTCATCAACTCGTCCATTCTGATCTCAAATAGTTGACCGACCTACCTTCCATCAGCGCGTTTTCTTTCTCTCTTTTTTTTTTACGAATATTTCCTCGTTTTCTCCCTCCCTCCCGTTGAAGAGGCCCAACTGCTCGTGTGCCTCCCTTCCATTGGCTACATCTCATAACACTTGGCAGAGCCATGGCGTCACGTAATTACTTTGTGGTCGTTGGCAACCCGAGCGTTGGTGGGCCGATGTGAAACCTCTTTCTTTCCCTTACACCGCTCAGCTTTGGAACTCTCAACCTCCCTCCCCACCTTGCTTCCTCCATGTTTTCCCTAGCACGCATGACCTGACCCTTCATATAAAGCAGAGTTCCCACTACCTCAACAACTCTTGGGTCATTTTGCGCCGTCGACTCTCATGAGTTTCTTCATGTTTCCTTCATGGCCTGGCCTCCATGAGAAATCTTAGTCGTGCCCTTGGCATTGCATATATATATATATATATATATATATATATATATATATATATATATATATATATATATATATATATATATATATATATATTATCCCTGGGGGTAGGGGAGAATGAATACTTGCCACGTATTCCCTGCGTGTCGTAGAAGGCGACTAAAAGGGGAGGGAGCGGGGGGCTGGAAATCCTCCCCTCTCGTTTTTTTTTTTTTTTTCTAATTTTCCAAAAGAAGGAACAGAGAAGGGGGCCAGGTGAAGATATTCCCTCAAAGGCCGAGTCCTCTGTTCTTAACGCTACCTCGCTAACGGGGGAGATGGCGAATAGTATGAAAGATATATATATATATATATATATATATATATATATATATATATATATATATATATATATATATAGAGAGAGAGAGAGAGAGAGAGAGAGAGAGAGAGAGAGAGAGAGATTTGTACAGGTATGCAGAATAGCGGAAACGTAATGGGTGAGAACAGAGTGGTGAAAGTAAGTAAGCAAGGAAAAGAGTGCGAGGAAATACCAGAAGAGGTTGAGCGTAGAATGCACCAGGTGTGAGTAAGCGAAGCTGGAGGCGTGAGTCAGGAATGCCGGGTATTTAAGGAAGCAGTGCTGGCATGTGCGAGAGAGGCGTGTGGCATGCGCAAGGTGGGAGGAGGGCACGTGGGAAATGGTAGCGAGTAAAGGGATAAAGAAGTAACGTTGCCAGTGAGAGAGAAAAGAGAATTATATGGGCAGTACTTGCAGGGAAGGAGTGCATATGATTGAGAGATGTATAAGAGAAAGCGGCAGGGGTTGAAAAACGAGGGCAAATGAGAGCTGGGGTGAGCAAGTATCTAAACTTCAGAGGGATGTTTTGGAAGGAGGTTAATAGTGTGAGTAAAACAAAGATGACAAATGGGAACATCAGTAAAGGAGGCAAAAAGGGAAGTGGTCACAGAGAGTGATGAAGTGAGGAGATCGAGTGACTATTTTTGAAGAACAGTTGAATGTATTTGATGGTGGGGAGTGGCAGATTTAGGATGGGTTTTGGTCGGGATGGTATGCGAAGTCAGAGAGTCATGGAAAGTATTTGGTAAAGAGAGAAGAGGTGGTGAAAGCCTTGAACAAGGTGAAATGTAGCAAGGCAGCTGGAATGGATGGCATTGCAATTGAATATCTTATGAAAGTGGGTGACTGTGGTGATGACTGATTAGTTAGGATTTTCAATGTACGTATGGATCATGGTAAGGTGCCTGAGGATTGGCGGAATACATGTATAGTGCCACTGTATAAAAGCAAGGGAAAAAAAGGTGAAGGGTCTAACTACAGAGGCATAAGTTTGTTGAGTATACCTTGTAAGTTGTATTGGAGGGTATTGATTGAGATAGGAAAGGCATGTAGGGAGCATCAAATTGGAGGGGAACAGTGTGATTTCAGGTGTTTGCTTTGAAGAATGTGAGAGAAAAACTTGAGAAAAAGTATGATTTGCATGAAGTATTTATGGATCTGAAGAAAATATAGGGTTGATAGAGATGCCTTGTGGAAGGTCTTACGAATGTATGGTGTGGGAGGTAAGCTGCTAGATACATAGAAACGTTTTTATCAAGGGTGTAAGGCATGTGTACGAGTAGGAAGAGAGGATAGTGACTGGTTCCCAGTAAAGGTTGGTCTACGGAAGGGGTGTGTCATATCACCACGGTTGTTTCATTCATTTATGGATGGGTTGGTTTGGGAGGTAAATGCAAGAGTTTTGGAGAGAGTAGCGTTTGCACTCTGCTGGGGATGAGAGAGCTTGGGAAGTGAGTCAGTTGTTGTTCGCCGATGATACAGCACTGGTGGCTGATTCCAGTGTGAAACTGCAAAAGTTGGTGACTGAGTTTGGGAAGTGTGTGGAAAAGGAGGAAGTTGTGAGTAAACGTCTGGGGTAAACCATGGAAAGGTCTGTGAGGTCCGGATGTGGACAGGGAGCTGTGGTTTCGGTGAATCACATATGACAGCTAGAGACTGAGTGTGAACGAATGTGGCCTTTGTTGTCTGTTTTTCTGGTGCTACCTCACTGAAGCGGGGGGGGGGGGGTAACGATGCTTGTATTTTAACTTTCTAAACGGGGAAACAGAAGAAGGAGTCACGCGGGGAGTGCTCATCCTCCTCGAAGGCTCAGATTGGGATGTCTAAATGTGTGTGGATGTAGCCAAGATGAGAAAAAAGGAGAGATAGGTAGTATGTTTGAGGAAAGGAACCTGGATGTTTTGGCTCTGAGTGAAACGAAGCTCAAGGGTAAAGGAGAAAAGTTGTTTGGGAATTTCTTGGGAGCAAAGTCAGGGGTTGGTGAAAGGACAAGAGCAAGGGAAGAAGTAGCACTACTCCTGAAACAGGAGTGGTGGGAGTATGTGATAGAGTGTAAGAAAGTAAACTCTAGATTGATATGGGTAAAACTGAAAGTTGATGGAGAGAGATGGGTGATTATTGGTGCATATGCACCTGGGCATGAGAAGAAAGATCATGAGAGGCAAGTGTTTTGGGAGCAGCTGAGTGAGTGTGTCAGTAGTTTTAATGCACGAGACCGGGTTATAGTGATGGGTGATTTGAATGCAAAGGTGAGTAATGTGGCAGTTGAGGGAATAATTGGTATACATGGTGTGTTCAGTGTTGTAAATGGAAATGGTGAGGAGCTTGTAGATTTATGTGCTGAAAAAGGACTGGTGATTGGGAATACCTGGTTTAAAAAGCGAGATATACATAAGTATACGTATGTAAGTAGGAGAGATGGCCAGAGAGCGTTATTGGATTACGTGTTAATTGACAGGCGCGCGAAAAAGAGACTTTTGGATGTTAATGTGCTGAGAGGTGCAACTGGATGGATGGCTGATCATTATCTTGTGGAGGCGAAGGTGAAGATTTGTAGAGGTTTTCAGAAAAGAAGAGAATATTGGGGTGAAGAGAGTGGTGAGAGTAAGTGACCCTGGGAAGGAGACTTGTGTGAGGAAGTACCAAAAGAGACTGAGTACAGAATGGAAAAAGGTGAGAACAAAGGATGTAAGGGGAGTGGGGGAGGAATGGGATGTATTTAGGGGAGCAGTGATAGCTTGCGCAAAAGATGCTTGTGGCATGAGAAGCGTGGGAGGTGGGCAGATAAGAAAGGGTAGTGAGTGGTGGGATGAAGAAGTAAGATTATTAGTGAAAGAGAAGAGAGAGGAATTTGGACGATTTTTGCAGGGAAATAATGCAAATGACTGGGAGATGTATAAAAGAGGCAAGAGGTCAAGAGAAAGGTGCAAGAGGCGAAAAAGAGGGCAAATGAGAGTTGGGGTGAGAGAGTATCATTAAATTTCAGGGAGAATAAAAAGATGTTTTGGAAGGAGGTAAATAAAGTGCGTAAGACAAGGGAGCAAATGGGAACATTAGTGAAGGGGGGTAATGGGGAGGTGATAACAAGTTGTGGTGATGTGAGAAGATGGAGTGAGTATTTTGAAGGTTTGTTGAATGTGTTTAATGATAGAGTGGCAGATATAGGGTATTTTGGTCGAGGTGGTGTGGAAAGTGAGAGGGATAAGGAGAATGATTAGGTAAACAAAGGAAAGGTAGTAAAAGCTTTGCGAAGATGAAAGCTGGCAAGGCAACGGGTTTGGATGGTATTGCAGTGGAGTTTATTAAAAAAGGGGGTGACTGTATTGTTGACTGGTTGGTAAGGTTATTTAATGTATGTATGACTCATGGTGAGGTGCCTGAAGACTGGCGGAATGCTTGCATAGTGCCATTGTACAAAGGCAAAGGGGATAAGAGTGAGTGCTCAAATTACAGAGGTATAAGTTTGTTGAGTATTCCTGGGAAATTATATGGGAGGGTATAGACTGAGAGGGTGAAGGCAAGTACAGAGCATCAGATTGGGAAAGAGCAGTGTGGTTTCAGAAGTGGTAGAGGATGTGTGGGTCAGGTGTTTGCTTTGAAAAATCCATGTGAGAAATACTTAGAAAAGCAAATGGATTTGTATGTAGCATTTATGGATCTGGAGAGGGCATATGATAGAGTTGATAGAGATGCTCTGTGGAAGGTATTAAGAATATATGGTATGGGAGGCAAGTTGTTAGAAGCAGTGAAAAGTTTTTATCGAGGATGTAAGACATGTGTACGAGTAGGAAGAGAGGAAAGTGATTGGTTCTCAGTGAATGTAGGTTTGCGGCAGGGGTGCGTGATGTCTCCATATTTGTTTAATTTCTTTATTAATGGGGTTGTTAGGGAGGTGAATGCAAGAGTTTTGGTAAGAGGGGCAAGTATGCAGTCTGTTGTGGATGAGAGAGCTTGAGAAGTGAGTCAGTTGTTGTTCGCTGATGATACAGTGCTGGTGGCTGATTCATGTGAGAAACTGCAGAAGCTGGTGATTGAGTTTGGTAAAAGTGTGCGAAAGAAGAAAGCTGAGAGTAAATGTGAATAAGAGTAAGGTTATTAGATACAGTAGGGTTGAGGGGCAAGTCAATTGGGAGGTACGTCTGATTGGAGAAAAACTGGAGGAAGTGAAGTGTCTTAGATATCTGGGAGTGGATTTGGCAGCGGATGGAACCATGGAAGCGGAAGTGAATCATAGGGTGGGGGAGGGGGCAAAAGTTCTGGGAGCGTTGAAAAATGTGTGAAAGTCGAGAACGTTATCTTGGAAAGCAAAAATGGGTATGTTTGAAGGAATAGTGGTTCCAACAATGTTATATGGTTGCGAGGCGTGGGCTATAGATAGAGTTATGCGGAGGAGGATGGATGTGCTGGAAATGAGATGTTTGAGGACAATATGTGGTGTGAGGTGGTTTGATCGAGTAAGTAATAATAGGATAAGAGAGATGTGTGGTAATAAAGAGTGTGGTTGAGAGAGCAGAAGAGGGTGTTTTGAAATGGTTTGGGCACATGGAGAGAATGAATGAGGAAAGATTGACCAAGAGGATATATGTGTCAGAGGTGGAGGGAACAAGAAGTGGTAGACCAAATTGGAGGTGGATAGATGGAGTGAAAAAGATTTTGAGTGATCGGGGCTTAAGCATGCATGAGTGTGAAAGGCGTGCAAGGAATAGAGTTAATTAGAACGATGTGGTATACCAGGGTGGACGTGCTGTCAATGGATTGAACCAGGGCATGTGAAACGTCTGGGGTAAACCATGGAAAGTAGTGTGGGGCCTGGATGTGAAAAGGGAGTTGTGGTTTCGGTGCATTATACATGACAGCTAGAGACTGAGTGTGAACGAATGTGGCCTTTGTTGTCTTTTCCTAGCGCTACCTCGCGCACATGCGGGGGGGTAGGGGATTTCATTTCATGTGTGGCGGGGTGGCGACGAGAATGAATAAGGGCAGACAGTATGAATTATGTACATGTGTATATATGTATATGTATGTGTGTGTGTGTGTGTGTGTGTATATATATATATATATATATATATATATATATATATATATATATATATATATATATATATATATATATGTTGAGATGTATAGGTGTGTATATGTGCGTGTGTGGACGTGTATGTATATACATGTGTATGGGGGTGGGTTGGGCCATTCGTCTGTTTCCTTGCGCTACCTCGCTAACGCGGGAGACAGCGACAAAGTATAATAACAAATATATATAAAAGACTGTGTCATGCATTGTTAACTATATATTGGGTTGTTGACCAGCTGACAGGAGACAGATGGGAGGCGACGTGCGCGCGGGTCTGAGAGGTGAGGAGGCGTGTGTCAACCCTGCACGTCTGCCACTGTACAGATGGTGTAGTACACGCCTGCAGCGCCACAGTCGTCCGCCTCGTCCTCCAGAGCGTCACCTGGCGCTACTTGGAGGCAGCCTCTCAGGTCTTTCACCTCCCTGTCTGCCTTTATTCATTCCCATCGCCACCTCGCCACACATGGAATACCATCGCCCTCCCCCCTCATGTGTGCGAGGTAGCGCTAGGAAAAGACAACAAAGGCCACATTCGTTCACACTCAGTCTCTAGCTGCCATGCGTAATGCACCGAAACCACAGCTCCCTTTTCACATCCAGGCTCCACACAACTTTCCATGGTTTACCCCAGACGCTTCACATGCCCTGATTCAATCCATTGACAGCACGTCCACCCCGGTATACCACATCGTTCCAATTCACTCTATTCCTTGCACGCCTCTCACCCTCCTGCATGTTCAGGCCCCGATCACTCAAGATCATTTAGAACAGCCAACCTTAACCGCATGGTACCTCGCGCGCGCGCATGCGCTGAACCATCCCGGGAGCGGCTTGGCGCCGAGCTGAAAACCCCGGGTCAGTTACCCGTCAGACACGAAGGTGGGAGGTATCAAAAAAAAATTTTCCCTCCGCCCACCATCGAAAACACATTTCCCTTCGTCCACCAACATCAATGGCCAACTCCATCTCGACACATATTACGTCATAATAATGAATAATCATAGATAATGCAGTTAGTGAACTGTATATGTCCTTATTCATTTATTCTGGTTATTTTTGTACAATTTGGTTCCTCCTGGAGGAGGGCGCTGGTACTTACAGGTCTGCAGGACTCGATGCCTCCCGGGCCGAAGAAGTACTCCCTGCCGTAGGCCACCACGCCCGTGTGCCAGATGCCGTCGATCTGTTTGCCTGCAGGAGATGAAGTAAACAAGGCCTGTACTGCGGCCGCCATCTTGTGTGTGTGTGTGTGTGTTAGTCATATTGGTGTACATGTGGAGAGGTATATATATATATATATATATATATATATATATATATATATATATATATATATATATATATATATATATATATATATATATATATTCCTATGAGTCCACGGGGAAAATGAAACACGAAAAGTTCCCAAGTGCACTTTCGTGTAATAATCACATCAGGGAATATATATATATATATATATATATATATATATATATATATATATATATATATATATATATATATATATATACTTACCAATTATCTATCAAACTAGTTATGCAAAGTATCGCTACACTTGTTAACACAGAAGAAAACATAATGCAATTAAAAAAAATTGATTACATCCTTTCCTAACTTTACCTAAACTCATCTCTGCTCAGGTAGACAGAGAGAAGTAGATACAAGTAGATTTAAGTAGATACATCTATTACATGATATCAATTTGCATGTGTCTCATTCCTGTGTAACGTTCACAATATATATGGTCATATTTCACATCTTCACACACACACACACACACACACACACACACACACACACACACACACACACACACATATACACACACATGTACATACCCCTCCACATGTACACAAATAAGCAGTCTTACACACACACACACACACGTGTACATACCCCTCAACATGTACACAAATATGCAGTCTTACACACACACACACACACACACACACACACACACACACACACACATATGCACACACATGTACACAAATATGCAGTCTTACACACACACACACACACACACACACACACACACACACACACACAACACAGGGGCCAAGTTCTAATAGAGAAAACGTAATGTTATATTGTGACCAGTAATGATATAATGTTTCAAAACCAAGCATTTAATTATGCTAATCTAATGATCACATTTCTTTTAAACGTTCGGATGAAGTCAGCAATCAAGAAATGCAAACGTTCACGTAAATCCAAGACTCATAGATTAGCAAACGTTTACATGAAATCGGGACTCCAAAATTGCAAACGTTTCCATGAATTCAGGTCTCCAGAAATGCAAACGTTTACACGAATTCAGGACTCCGAAACTGCAAACGTTTACAAGAATTCAAGACTCGAAAAAGGACTCTAGAATTGCAAACGTTTACATGAATTCAGGACTCCAAAATTGGAAACGTTTACATGAATTCAGCAACCCAAAACTGTAAACGTTTTCATGAATTCAGGACTCTAAAACCACAAACGTTTTCATGAACTAAGCACTCCTGAATTGCAAACGTTTACAAGAATTCAGCATCCCAAAACTAAACGTTTTCATGAATTGCGTACTTCAGTGCTGCAAACGTTTACATGAATTCAGGACTGCAAGCGTTTTCATGAATTGTGTACTTAAGTGCTGCAAACGTTTTCATGAATTCAGGACTCTAAAACCACAAACGTTTTTTTGAATTAAGGACTCCTAAATTGCAAACGTTTACAAGAATTCAGCAACCCAAAACTAAACGTTTTCATGAATTGTGTACTTCAGTTCTGCAAACGTTTACATGAATGCAGGACTCCAAAACTGCAAACGTTTACATGAATTCATTCTTCACCTCCAACACTTCCAAAATGATCAAAGTACACCTCGAATTATACATCTCTTAATAAACAACTTTTACTTTCTTTACTAATAAATATATCTTCTCTTTATAAGCATAAATAAAGAGAATAGATTTATTTTCTCTACAAGCTTAATAGAATAATAATCATAATAAAAAATAGTATATATATATATATATATATATATATATATATATATATATATATATATATATATTCAAATCTGATAGAGAAGTTATAAAGGAATTAGATCAATATAAACAGGTAAATATATGAATATTCAGAAACCAACGTCTTCTTTTCCTTTTTATCCGTAAATTTCTTTATAATGTTAAAAGTAATTAAAGAAAGTTAACAAAGGGTTAATTTCGCACTGTTCACGGTCACGAAAATAATATATATATATCTGATGATAAAGCAGCAACATGGCGAAGTCGTTTTCTGCATAGTTACTCCTAAAAATTAACATCTGAAGCTTCCCGTTCTCTTTAGTAAACCCCATCAGAGAAAATGGGAACGGGTATGTCGATGGGGGATTAACTTATGTAAACTGAAGAAGACGAATTTTCCTGGCGTGTTAACATTATTGTTACTCATTTTCTAGTATAAATGTTAAATCACTTTTCTCTAATATGTAACTTTGGCAGTTATGAAGAGACTGTGTCATCAATATACACACAAATACATACATATATGAACACACACACACACACACACACAGCAACGCACAAACTAACAAACATATACTTGGAATAAGGTCACAAAGACGTAAACATTACTAGGATTGTGATCTGAGGGATGTGGATGAACAGCTGGGCCGGCTCTAGACCGGGCTGCCTCGTCCAGGACTCGAACCCGGGCTACCCCGCGCGGGACTCATGGTCAGCAATGCTCACCACTGAACTACGGGGGTCATTTAACAACACTTTAAGCCCCCTCCGGGTCATTGTTAGATGTAGTTTGCACAAACACATGTTACTTTGAGACATGATTTATACAACGCCATTAATGGAAGTCTGACCAGCCAATATGCCCAATTGGAAACGAGTTAGAAAGAGCCAATTGAAAGAAAACGTGCAAGACCAAAATTACGGATGATCAAGTGTGCAGAGAGAGAGAGAGAGAGAGAGAGAGAGAGAGAGAGAGAGAGAGAGAGAGAGAGAGAGAGAGAGAGAGAGAGAGAGGCCTGGCAGGGATGCAAGACGAGAGATGGGTTAGGGAGATAAGATATATGGGATCATAAAAAAAAAAGAATAAAGTTTGGCCGTGAATAAGTCCACGGAGAGGAGGCATGGGAAAAGCAGATGGCACCTTTCCACCCACCACTCCCTCCGGCTCAACGTCCAAAAAAACGGGAGAGGTGGAGGAGAGGTGGAGGGTGGGATATATGGACTGGAACACCACGAAGTCTACAGAGGGTATACAGTTATTGGGAATTCTATAGGAAAGTGTGACCTGGCGGAGGGGGAGAGGGAGGGGGGATGATGCCTCAGTTCTGAAGACGGAAAGAAAAGATTAAACTTGCGTTATTCTCTCTCTCTCTCTCTCTCTCTCTCTCTCTCTCTCTCTCTCTCTCTCTCTCTCTCTCTCTCTTCTTCCCCCCCCCCCCCCCCAGTAAAGCACAGGCCGCCAAGATCCCCTCCCCCCCACCTCAAGTGTCCCTCTATAAATACAACACATTTACTCAGGCCGGAGACTTGGTGTACAACGACGCTTACGTCATCAACGCACAGACACACACACACACACACACACACACACACACAGACACACACACACACACACACACACTGTGAATCCCTCAAGGGCTGTGTGCCACACGGTGGGGTGGAGAGGTAATTGTGCCACACGGTGAGGTGGAGAGGTAATGGTGCCACACGGTGGGGTGGAGGTAATGGTGCCACACGGTGGGGTGGAGGAGTAATGGTGCCACACGGTGGGGTGGAGGAGTAATGGTGCCACACGGTGGGGTGGAGAGGTAATGGTGCCACACGGTGGGGTGGAGGTAATGGTGCCACACGGTGAGGTGGAGGAGTAATGGTGCCACACGGTGGGGTGGAGGAGTAATGGTGCCACACGGTGAGGTGGAGGAGTAATGGTGCCACACGGTGGGGTGGAGGAGTAATGGTGCCACACGGTGGGGTGGAGGAGTAATGGTGCCACACGGTGAGGTGGAGGAGTAATGGTGCCACACGGTGGGGTGGAGGAGTAATGGTGCCACACGGTGAGGTGGAGAGGTAATGGTGCCACACGGTGAGGTGGAGGAGTAATGGTGCCACACGGTGGGGTGGAGGAGTAATGGTGCCACACGGTGAGGTGGAGGAGTAATGGTGCCACACGGTGGGGTGGAGGAGTAATGGTGCCACACGGTGAGGTGGAGGGGTAATGGTGCCACACGGTGGGGTGGAGGAGTAATGGTGCCACACGGTGGGGTGGAGGAGTAATGGTGCCACACGGTGGGGTGGAGAGGTAATGGTGCCACACGGTGGGGTGGAGGAGTAATGGTGCCACACGGTGGGGTGGAGGGGTAATGGTGCCACACGGTGGGGTGGAGGTAATGGTGCCACACGGTGGGGTGGAGGAGTAATGGTGCCACACGGTGAGGTGGAGGAGTAATGGTGCCACACGGTGGGATGGAGGAGTAATGGTGCCACACGGTGGGGTGGAGGGGTAATGGTGCCACACGGTGGGGTGGAGGAGTAATGGTGCCACACGGTGAGGTGGAGGTAATGGTGCCACACGGTGGGGTGGAGAGGTAATGGTGCCACACGGTGGGGTGGAGAGGTAATGGTGCCACACGGTGGGGTGGAGGAGTAATGGTGCCACACGGTGGGGTGGGGGTAATGGTGCCACACGGTGGGGTGGAGAGGTAATGGTGCCACACGGTGGGGTGGAGGAGTAATGGTGCCACACGGTGGGGTGGAGGTAATGGTGCCACACGGTGGGGTGGAGAGGTAATGGTGCCACACGGTGGGGTGGAGGAGTAATGGTGCCACACGGTGGGGTGGAGGTAATGGTGCCACACGGTGGGGTGAAGGGGTAATGGTGCCACACGGTGAGGTGGAGAGGTAATGGTGCCACACGGTGGGGTGAAGGGGTAATGGTGCCACACGGTGGGGTGGAGAGGTAATGGTGCCACACAGTGAGGTGAAGGGGTAATGGTGCCACACGGTGAGGTGGAGGAGTAATGGTGCCACACGGTAGGGTGGAGAGGTAATGGTGCCACACGGTGAGGTGGAGGAGTAATGGTGCCACACGGTGGGGTGGAGGAGTAATGGTGCCACACTGTGGGGTGGAGAGGTAATGGTGCCACACGGTGAGGTGGAGAGGTAATGGTGCCACACGGTGAGGTGGAGTAATGGTGCCACACGGTGGGGTGGAGGGGTAATGGTGCCACACGGTGAGGTGGAGGAGTAATGGTGCCACACGATGAGGCGGAGAGGTAATGGTGCCACACGGTGAGGTGGAGGAGTAATGGTGCCACACGGTGGGGTGAAGGAGTAATGGTGCCACACGGTGGGGTGGGGGTAATGGTGCCACACGGTGAGGTGGAGGAGTAATGGTGCCACACGGTGGGGTGGAGGAGTAATGGTGCCACACGGTGAGGTGGAGGAGTAATGACAGGTGTGGAGGTGACCTAGTGGTGCAGGTAACACGTGGTGACCTAGTGGTGTAGGCAACACGCGGTGACCTAGTGGTGCAGGCAACACGTGGTGACCTAGTGGTACAGATAACACGTGGTGACCTAGTGGTACAGATAACACGTGGTGACCTAGTGGTACAGGTAACACGTGGTGACCTAGTGGTACAGATAACACGTGGTGACCTAGTAGTACAGGTAACACGTGGTGACCTAGTGGTACAGATAACACGTGGTGACCTAGTGGTACACATAACACGTGGTGACCTAGTGGTACAGATAACACGTGGTGACCTAGTGGTACAGATAACACGTGGTGACCTAGTAGTACAGATAACACGTGGTAACCTAGTGGTACAGATAACACGTGGTGACCTAGTGGTGCAGGCAACACGTGGTGACCTAGTGGTACAGGTAACACGTGGTGACCTAGTAGTACAGGTAACACGTGGTGACCTAGTGGTACAGATAACACGTGGTGACCTAGTGGTACAGATAACACGTGGTGACCTAGTGGTACAGATAACACGTGGTGACCTAGTGGTACAGATAACACGTGGTGACCTAGTGGTACACATAACACGTGGTGACCTAGTGGTACAGATAACACGTGGTGACCTAGTGGTACAGATAACACGTGGTGACCTAGTAGTACACATAACACGTGGTGACCTAGTGGTACAGATAACACGTGGTGACCTAGTGGTACAGATAACACGTGGTGACCTAGTAGTACAGATAACACGTGGTAACCTAGTGGTACAGATAACACGTGGTGACCTAGTGGTACAGATAACACGTGGTGACCTAGTGGTACATATAACACGTGGTGACCTAGTGGTACAGATAACACGTGGTGACCTAGTGGTACAGATAACACGTGGTGACCTAGTGGTACAGATAACACGTGGTGACCTTGTGGTACAGATAACACGTGGTGACCTAGTGGTACAGATAACACGTGGTGACCTAGTGGTACAGATAACACGTGGTGACCTAGTGGTACAGATAACACGTGGTAACCTAGTGGTACAGATAACACGTGGTGACCTAGTGGTACAGATAACACGTAGTGACCTAGTGGTACAGATAACACGTGGTGACCTAGTAGTACAGATAACACGTGGTGACCTAGTGGTACAGATAACACGTGGTGACCTAGTGGTACAGGTAACACGTGGTGACCTAGTGGTACAGATAACACGTGGTGACCTAGTGGTACAGATAACACGTGGTGACCTAGTGGTACAGGCTACACGTGGTGACCTAGTGGTACAGGCAACACGTGGTGACACTCACCTAGTATCCCTGGTGACACGGTTTTGGCCAAGCCCCTGGTGAGGTCATACACAAACAGCTCCACCTGGTAACCTCTGTCTTCCTCTTCCCCGTTCATGGCGCGTCTGAAACACAAATAAACAATTACCACAACAGCTCACCGTAAACAACGGCATGATAAACAATTACCACAACAGCTCACCGTAAACAACGGCATGATAAACAATTACCACAACAGCTCACCGTAAACAACGGCATGGTAAACAATTACCACAACAGCTCACCGTAAACAACGGGGTGATAAACAATTACCACAACAGCTCACCGTAAACAACGAGATGATAAACAATTACCACAACAGCTCACCGTAAACAACGGCATGATAAACAATTACCACAACAGCTCACCGTAAACAACGGGGTGATAAACAATTACCACAACAGCTCACCGTAAACAACGAGATGATAAACAATTACCACAACAGCTCACCGTAAACAACGGGGTGATAAACAATTACCACAACAGCTCACTGTAAACAACGAGATGATAAACAATTACCACAACAGCTCACCGTAAACAACGGCATGATAAACAATTACCACAACAGCTCACCATATACATCAAGATAAACAATATTGACCAAAACATTGGGTCACATACACTGTAATATATATATATATATATATATATATATATATATATATATATATATATATATATATATATATATATATATATATATTTCGACAAAGCAAAATTATATATATATATATATATATATATATATATATATATATATATATATATATATATATCATTATTACTATCATTATCATACTTTGTTCCTGTCTCCCGCGTTAGCGAGGTAGCGCAAGGAAACAGACGAAAGAAATGGCCCAACCCACCCACAAACACATGTATATACATACACGTCCACATACAGCACATATACATACCTATACATCTCAACGCATACATACATATATACACACACAGAAGTATACATATATACACAAACACATAATTAATACGGTCTGCCCTTATTCATTCCCGTCGCCACCCCGCCACACATTAAATGACAACCCCCTCCCCCCGCATGTGCGCGAGGTAGCGCTAGGAAAAGACAACAAAGGCCACATTCGTTCACACTCAGTCTCTAGCTGTCATGTAATAATGCACCGAAACCACAGCTCCCTTTCCACATCGAGGCCCCACAAAACTTCAAAATGGTTTACCCCAGACGCTTCACATGCCCTGGGTCAATCCATTGACAGCACGTCGACCCCGGTATACCATATCGTTCCAATTCACTCTATTCCTTGCACGCCTTTTACCCTCCTGCATGTTCAGGCTCCGATAGCTCAAAATCTTTTTCACTCAATCTTTCCACCTCCAATTTGGTCTCCCACTTCTCTTCGTTCCCTTCACCTCTGACACATATATCCTCTTGGTCAATCTCATCTCACTCATTCTCTCCATGTGCCCAAACCATTTCAAAACACCCTCTTCTGCTCTCTCAACCACGCTCTTTTTATTACCACACATCTCTCTTACCCTTACGTTACTTACTCGATGAAACCACCTCACACCACACATTGTCCTCAAACATCTCATTTCCAGCACATCCATCCTCCTCCGCAAAACTCTATCTATAGCCCACGCCTCGCAACCATATAACATTGTTGGAACCGCTATTCCTTCAAACATACCCATTTTTCAAAGCAAACACCTGATCCACACATCCTCTACCACTTCTGAAACCACACTGCTCTTCCCCAATCTGATGCTCTGTACATGCCTTCACCCTCTCATTCAATACCCTCCCATATAATTTCCCAGGAATACTCAACAAACTTATACCTCTGTAATTTGAGCACTCACTCTTATCCCTTTTGCCTTTGCACAATGGCACTATGCAAGCATTCCGCCAATCCTCAGGCACCTCACCATGAATCATACATACATTAAATAACCTTACCAACCAGTCAACAATACAGTCATCCCCTTTTTTAATAAATTCCACTGCAATACCTTCCAAACCCGCTGCCTTGCCGGCTTTCATCTTCCGCAAAGCTTTTACTACCTCTTCTCTGTTTACCAAATCATTTTCCCTAAACCTCTCACTTTGCACGCCACCTCGACCAAAACATCCTATATCTACCACTCTTTCATCAAACACATTCAACAAACCTTCAAAATACTCACTCCATCTCCTTCTCACATCACTACTACTTGTTATCACCTCCCCATTAGCCACCTTCACCGAAGTTCCCATTTGTTCCCTTGTCTCACGCACTTTATTTACCTCCTTCCAAAACATCTTTTTATTCTCCCTAAAATTTAATGATACTCTCTCACCCCAACTCTCATTTGCCTTCTTTTTCGCCTCTTGCACCTTTCTCTTGACCTCCTGCCTCTTTCTTTTATACATCTCCCATTCATTTGCATTATTTCCCTGCAAAAATTGTCCAAATGCCTCTCCCTTCTCTTTCACTAATAATCTTACTTCTTCATCCCACCACTCACTACCCTTTCTAATCTTCCCACCACCCACGCTTCTCATGCCACAAGCATCTTTTGCACAAGCCATCACTGCTTCCCTAAATACATCCCATTCCTTCCCCACTCCCCTTACGTCCTTTGTTCTCACCTTTTTCCATTCTGTATTCAGTCTCTCCCGGTACTTCCTCACACAAGTCTCCTTCCTAAGCTCACTTACTCTCACCACTCTCTTCACCCTAACACTCTCTCTTCTTTTCTGAAATATATATATATATATTTTTTTTTTTTTTTTTTTTTTTTATACTTTGTCGCTGTCTCCCGCGTTTGCGAGGTAGCGCAAGGAAACAGACGAAAGAAATGGCCCAACCCCCCCCCCCCCCCCCCCATACACATGTACATACACACGTCCACACACACAAATATACATACCTACACAGCTTTCCATGGTTTACCCCCCGACGCTTCACATGCCTTGCTTCAATCCACTGACAGCACGTCAACCCCTGTATACCACATGACTCCAATTCACTCTATTCCTTGCCCTCCTTTCACCCTCCTGCATGTTCAGGCCCCGATCACACAAAATCTTTTTCACTCCATCTTTCCACCTCCAATTTGGTCTCCCTCTTCTCCTCGTTCCCTCCACCTCCGACACATATATCCTCTTGGTCAATCTCTCCTCACTCATTCTCTCCATGTGCCCAAACCATTTCAAAACACCCTCTTCTGCTCTCTCAACCACGCTCTTTTTATTTCCACACATCTCTCTTACCCTTACGTTACTTACTCGATCAAACCACCTCACACCACACATTGTCCTCAAACATCTCATTTCCAGCACATCCATCCTCCTGCGCACATCTCTATCCATAGCCCACGCCTCGCAACCATACAGCATTGTTGGAACCACTATTCCCTCAAACATACCCATTTTTGCTTTCCGAGATAATGTTCTCGACTTCCACACATTTTTCAAGGCTCCCAAAATTTTCGCCCCCTCCCCCACCCTATGATCCACTTCCGCTTCCATGGTTCCATATATATTATTATATATATATATATATATATATATTCCTGTGTCCACGGGGAAAATGACACACGATAAGTTCCCTAGTGCACTTTCGTGTAATAATCACATCAGGGGAGACACAAGAGAGAAATATAAGTCAGTTGATATACATCGAAGAGACGAAGCTAGGACGCCATTTGGTAAACATTTGATTATCCAAAACATACAACGAGCGTTCATAAACTTATCATTTTACAAATTTTATCAACAACAAAGTTATCTAATTTGTATAGACCATCACTAATATTATGATTATAATTCTTTGTGTATTCAATAATAGAAGATTCAATGATATTTCTCTTGGTAATAGAGTTAGAGTTAATAACTGAGATGGCATTACTCCAGTCCATACAATGATCATAGTTTTTAACGTGATTAAACAAGGCATTTGATTCTTGTCCCGTTCTTATACTATATTATGTTGCTTAAGTCTAACAGAAACATTCTTACCAGTCTGACCAACATAAAATTTATCACAATTTCTACATGGCACTTTACAGATGCACCCAGGAGAATTTTCTGGTGAATTCCTGATTAAGATATTCTTTATAGTATTATTGTTGCTAAATGCAACATTTACTTTAAAGGATTTAAGCAACATGGGAAGCAAAGTGAAATTATCATTAAAGGAAACAAGGAGAAAGTTTAAGTTTAGCATATACAGAAAACCCACCAATGTATGCTCATATATCCATTATTACTCATCTCAACATGACAGAGTTAAATAATCATCATTTTTAATCTATGTTCCTTAGGGCATTACGTATTTGCAGTCCAGAGTTTATTGATGATGAGTTTGAGAAGATATATTCTATTGGATCTAAGTTAAAGTACCCTAGATCTTTCATTGATAAATCCCTCAAGTTAGCAAAGAAATCATTTTATAGAGTGCCCAAATCTCCCACTGACACCAAGAATCTTCTAGTTCTCCCTTTTAATAATAATTTCACTTTACTTCCCATGTTGCTTAAATCCTTTAATGTAAATGTTGCCTTTAGCAACAATAATACTATAAAGAATATCTTAATCAGGAATTCACCAGAAAATTCTCTTGGATGCATCTATAAAGTGCCATGTGGACATTGTGATAAGTTTTATGTTGGTCAGACTGGTAAGGATCTTTCTGTTAGACTTAAGCAACATAAATATAGTATAAGAACGGGACAAGAATCAAATGCCTTGTTTAATCATGTTAAAAACTATGATCATTGTATTGACTGGAGTAACGCCATCTCAGTTATTAACTCTAACTCTATTACCAAGAGAAATATCATTGAATCTTCTATTATCAAATACACAAAGAATTATAATCTTAATATTAGCGATGGTCTATATAAATTAGATAACTTTATTGTTGATAAAATTTGTAAAATGATAAGTTTATGAACGCTCGTTGTATGTTTTGGATAATCACATGTTTACCAAATGGCGTCCTAGCTTCGTCTCTTCGTTGTATATCAACTGACTGTTATATTTCTCTCTTGCGTCTCCCCTGATGATGTGATTATTACACGAAAGTGCACTTGGGAACTTATCGTGTTTCATTTTTCTCGTAGACTATATATATATATATATATATATATATATATATATATATATATATATATATATATATATATACTAAAGTCACCATAGCCCACGTCATAATCAGAAGCAGTGCCTCTCACTGCCAGCAGTGAACACGGGTAGCGTACATGCATGATGCCCTCCCCCTTCTCCAACCACACCCTGGCACTGCCCTCCTCCCTCCCCCCACGCCCTGGCACTGCCCTCCTCCCTCCCCCACGCCCTGGCACTGCCCTCCCCACACCCTGGCACTACCCTCCTCCAATCCCCAAACCCTGACACTGCCCTCTCTCCCCTACACCCTGGCACTCCCCTCCTCCCTCCCCCACGCCCTGGCACTTCCCTCCTTCCTCCCCCACACCCTGACACTGCCCTCCTCCCTCCCCACACCCTGGCACTGCCCTCCTCCCTCCTCCCTTCCCCCACACCCTGGCACTGCCCACATCACCGCTACTGCTGTACTTGGCTCGCCCACCAAGAAACATTCGACCTCGTTTTACTTTGAGACGTGTTTTTAACTTCGGCAACGAACGCTGTCCCAAATAATATGAATAAATAAATAACTGTACACACAACATTGACAGATAACGAATAATAAAGTTGAACTAATTTGAGGAAGTTATAATAAACACGAAGGCAAATACCGGGGCAAATATGGGGTGGCTGGGTAAGAACGCGGAGGGGTTATGGGTGGGTAAACTGATGAAACCGGTGGGCAAGAGGTGATACTGGTGTGCAAGTTGATGAAACTGGTGGGTAAAAGGTGGTTATGGGTGGGTAAACTCATGAAACAGGTGGGCAAGAGGTGATAAGGTGATACTGGTGGGCAAGTTGATGAAACTGGTGGGTAAAAGGTGGTCATGGGTGGGTAAATTGATGAAACTGAGGGATAAGAGGAGGTTATGGGTGGGTAAACTCATGAAACAGGTGGGCAGGAGGTGATACTGGTGGGCAAGTTGATGAAACTGGTGGGTAAAAGGTGGTTATGGGTGGGTAAACTGATGAAACTGGGGGATAAGAGGAGGTTATGGGTGGGTAAACTCATGAAACAGGTGGGCAGGAGGCGCCATGGGTGGATAAACCCATGAAACAGGTGGGCAGGTGGCGCCATGGGTGGATAAACCCATGAAACAGGTGGGCAGGAGGCGCCATGGGTGGATAAACCCATGAAACAGGTGGGCAGGAGGCGCCATGGGTGGATAAACCCATGAAACAGGTGGGCAGGTGGCACCATGGGTGGATAAACTCATGAAACAGGTGGGCAGGAGGCGCCATGGGTGGATAAACCCATGAAACAGGTGGGCAGGAGGCGCCATGGGTGGATAAACCCATGAAACAGGTGGGCAGGTGGCGCCATGGGTGGATAAACCCATGAAACAGGTGGGCAGGTGGCACCATGGGTGGATAAACCCATGAAACAGGAGGGCAGGAGGCGCCATGGGTGGATAAACCCATGAAACAGGTGGGCAGGAGGCGCCATGGGTGGATAAACCCATGAAACAGGTGGGCAGGTGGCGCCATGGGTGGGGCATAATGAAACTAATGGGGTCAACCCATGACCCGAGGGCAGGTCCGTGAGCGTCATCAATATGTCAACACCAGACCGGCAGAGGCTGGTGGATCAAAGCTAAAATCGCGTCAAAATACCACTGGTTTATACACCCTCCCCCCCCCTCCTTTGCCCTTGCCCTTGCCCTTCGTCCCTATAGCCAGTAGTAAGGCTAGGTTGATCCTGGTTGGCCAGTAGTAAGGCTAGGCTGATCTTGCGTGGCCAGTAGTAAGGCTAGGTTGATCTTGCCTGGCCAGTAGTAAGGCTAGGTTGATCCTGCGTGGCCAGTAGTAAGGCTAGGTTGATCCTGCGTGGCCTGTAGTAAGGCTAGGTTGATCTTGTGTAGCCAGTAGTAAGGCTAGGTTGATCCTGCGTGGCCAGTAGTAAGGCTAGGTTGATCTTGTGTGGCCAGTAGTAAGGCTAGGTTGATCTTGTGTGGCCAGTAGTAAGGCTAGGTTGATCTTGCCTGGCCAGTAGTAAGGCTAGGTTGATCCTACGTGGCCAGTAGTAAGGCTAGGTTGATCCTGCTTGGCCAGTAGTAAGGCTAGGTTGATCCTGCTTGGCCAGTAGTAAGGCTAGGTTGATCCTGCTTGGCCAGTAGTAAGGCTAGATTGATCTTGTGTGGCCAGTAGTAAGGCTAGGTTGATCTTGTGTGGCCAGTAGTAAGGCTAGGTTGATCTTGTGTGGCCAGTAGTAAGGCTAGGTTGATCTTGCCTGGCCAGTAGTAAGGCTAGGTTGATCTTGTGTGGCCAGTAGTAAGGCTAGGTTGCTCCTGCTTGGCCAGTAGTAAGGCTAGGTTGATCCTGATTGGCCAGTAGTAAGGCTAGGTTGATCCTGCGTGGCCAGTAGTAAGGCTAGGTTGATTCTGCGTGGCCTGTAGTAAGGCTAGGTTGATCTTGTGTAGCCAGTAGTAAGGCTAGGTTGATCCTGCGTGGCCAGTAGTAAGGCTAGGTTGATCTTGTGTGGCCAGTAGTAAGGCTAGGTTGATCTTGTGTGGCCAGTAGTAAGGCTAGGTTGATCTTGCCTGGCCAGTAGTAAGGCTAGGTTGATCCTACGTGGCCAGTAGTAAGGCTAGGTTGATCCTGCTTGGCCAGTAGTAAGGCTAGGTTGATCCTGCTTGGCCAGTAGTAAGGCTAGGTTGATCCTGCTTGGCCAGTAGTAAGGCTAGATTGATCTTGTGTGGCCAGTAGTAAGGCTAGGTTGATCTTGTGTGGCCAGTAGTAAGGCTAGGTTGATCTTGTGTGGCCAGTAGTAAGGCTAGGTTGATCTTGCCTGGCCAGTAGTAAGGCTAGGTTGATCTTGTGTGGCCAGTAGTAAGGCTAGGTTGCTCCTGCTTGGCCAGTAGTAAGGCTAGGTTGATCCTGATTGGCCAGTAGTAAGGCTAGGTTGATCCTGCTTGGCCAGTAGTAAGGCTAGGTTGATCCTGCTTGGCCAGTAGTAAGGCTAGGTTGATCTTGTGTGGCCAGTAGTAAGGCTAGGTTGATCCTGCTTGGCCAGTAGTAAGGCTAGGTTGATCCTGCTTGGCCAGTAGTAAGGCTAGGTTGATCTTGTGTGGCCAGTAGTAAGGCTAGGTTGATCCTGCTTGGCCAGTAGTAAGGCTAGGTTGATCCTGATTGGCCAGTAGTAAGGCTAGGTTGATCCTGCTTGGCCAGTAGTAAAGCTAGGTTGATCTTGTGTGGCCAGTAGTAAGGCTAGGTTGATCCTGCTTGGCCAGTAGTAAGGCTAGGTTGATCCTGATTGGCCAGTAGTAAGGCTAGGTTGATTTCGTTAAAATCGACTATGATATCTCTTTCTCTGAACTGATCTTAAATCTACTAAAATTTACATCTCTTTTTAATAAGATATATATATATATATATATATATATATATATATATATATATATATATATATATATATATATATATATATATATATATACTTTTACTCGGGTATACACCTTTTTTGAATAAAACATACATGCGATATACACCTATTTATAATAAGATATTTAATCATTTTTTTAATACGATGCATCCTCTCTCGATTTCAAATGTTGATTATATATATATATATATATATATATATATATATATATATATATATATATATATATATATATATATATATATATCCCTGGGGATAGGGGAGAAAGAATACTTCCCACGTATTCCCTGCGTGTCGTAGAAGGCGACTAAAAGGGGAGGGAGCGAGGGGCTGGAAATCCTCCCCTCTCGTTTTTTTTTTTTTTTTTAATTTTCCAAAAGATGGAACAGAGGGGGGCCAGGTGAGGATATTCCAAAAAAAGGCCCAGTCCTCTGTTCTTAACGCTACCTCGCTAACGCGGGAAATGGCGAATAGTTTAAAAGAAAAAAAAGAAAAAGATATATATATATATATATATATATATATATATATATATATATATATATATATATATATATATATATATATATATTGGAAAGGATCACAATTTTGCGTGATCAAGATATTCCTATGAGTCCACGGGGAAAATGAAACAGGATAAGTTCCCAAGTGCACTTTCATGTAATAATCACATCATCAGGGGAGACGCAAGAGAGAAATATACCAGTCAGTTGATATACATCGAAGAGACGAAGCTAGGACGCCATTTGGTAAACATGTGATTATCCAAAACATACAACGAGCGTTCATAAACTTATCATTTTACAAATTTTATCAACAATAGTTATCTGATTTGTATAGACCATCACTAATATTAAGATTATAATTCTTTGTGTATTTAATAATAGAAGATTCAATGATATTTCTCTTGGTAATAGAGTTAGAGTTAATAACTGAGATGGCGTTACTCCAGTCAATACAATGATCATAGTTTTTAACATGATTAAACAAGGCATTTGATTCTTGTCCAGTTCTTATACTATATTTATGTTGCTTAAGTCTAACAGAAAGATCCTTACCAGTCTGACCAACATAAAACTTATCACAATGTCCATCCACATGGCACTTTATAGATGCATCCAAGAGAATTTTCTGGTGAATTCCTGATTAAGATATTCTTTATAGTATTATTGTTGCTAAAGGCAACATTTACATTAAAGGATTTAAGCAACATGGGAAGTAAAGTGAAATTAATATTAAAAGGGAGAACTAAAAGATTCTTGGTGTCAATGGGAGGTTTGGGCTCAACTCTATAAAATGATTTCTTTGCTAACTTAAGGGATTTATCAATGAAAGATCTAGGGTACTTTAACTTACATTACTAGGCTCTAGGAGGGGTTTTCTACAACATAACTAGGCTCTAGGAGGGGTTTTCTACAACATTACTAGGCTCTAGGAGGGGTTTTCTGCAACATAACTAGGCTCTAGGGGGTTTTCTACAACATTACTAGGCTCTAGGAGGGGTTTTCTCCAACATTACTAGGCTCTAGGAGGGGTTTTCTATAACATAACTAGGCTCTAGGAGGGGTTTTCTATAACATAACTAGGCTCTAGGGGGTTTTCTACAACATTACTAGGCTCCAGGAGGGGGTTTTCTACAACATTACTAGGCTCTAGGAGGGGTTTTCTATAACATAACTAGGCTCTAGGGGGTTTTCTACAACATTACTAGGCTCTAGGAGGGGTTTTCTCCAACATTACTAGGCTCTAGGAGGGGTTTTCTACAACATTACTAGGCTCTAGGGGGTTTTCTACAACATTACTAGGCCCTAGGAGGGGTTTTCTACAACATTACTAGGCTCTAGGGGTTTTTCTACAACATTACTAGGCTCTATGGGGTTTTCTACAACATTACTAGGCTCTAGGGGGTTTTCTCCAACATTACTAGGCTCTAGGAGGGGTTTTCTACAACATTACTAGGCTCTAGGAGGGGTTTTCTACAACATTACTAGGCTCTAGGGGTTTTTCTACAACATTACTAGGCTCTATGGGGTTTTCTACAACATTACTAGGCTCTAGGGGGTTTTCTCCAACATTACTAGGCTCTAGGAGGGGTTTTCTACAACATTACTAGGCTCTAGGGGGTTTTCTACAACATTACTAGGCTCCAGGAGGGGGTTTTCTACAACATTACTAGGCTCTAGGAGGGGTTTTCTATAACATAACTAGGCTCTAGGGGGTTTTCTACAACATTACTAGGCTCTAGGAGGGGTTTTCTCCAACATTACTAGGCTCTAGGAGGGGTTTTCTACAACATTACTAGGCTCTAGGGGGTTTTCTACAACATTACTAGGCCCTAGGAGGGGTTTTCTACAACATTACTAGGCTCTAGGGGTTTTTCTACAACATTACTAGGCTCTATGGGGTTTTCTACAACATTACTAGGCTCTAGGGGGTTTTCTCCAACATTACTAGGCTCTAGGAGGGGTTTTCTACAACATTACTAGATTCTAAAGAACTTGTTCAATACAATACAGCAGGCAAAGGGATTTGCACAAACAACAAACGCTGGGATGAGAGGGGATTTCTACAACTGTATCACCAAACAACCCGCCTGTAACTGTTGTTTACCGACCGTACTGCCCGAAGTACTGTTGTTTACCGACCGCACTGCTCGAGGTACTGTAGTTTACCGACCGTACTGCCTCAAGTACTGTTGTTTACCGACCGCACTACCTCAAGTACTGTTGTTTACCGACCGCACTGCTCGAAGTACTGTTGTTTACCGACCGTAATGCCTCAAGTGCTGTTGTTTACCGACCGCACTGCTCGAGGTACTGTAGTTTACCGACCGTACTGCCTCAAGTACTGTTGTTTACCGACCGCACTACCTCAAGTACTGTTGTTTACCGACCGCACTGCTCGAAGTACTGTTGTTTACCGACCGTACTGCCTCAAGTACTGTTTACCGACCGTACTGCCTCAAGTACTGTTGTTTACCGACCGTACTGCTCGAAGTACTGTTGTTTACCCACCGTACTGCCTCAAGTACTGTTTACCGACCGTACTGCCTCAAGTACTGTTGTTTACCGACCGTACTGCTCGAAGTACTGTTGTTTACCGACCGTACTGCCTCAAGTACTGTTGTTTACCAACCGCACTGCCCGAAGTACTGTTGTTTACCGACCGTACTTCCTCAAGTACTGTTGTTTACCGACCGCACTACCTCAAGTACTGTTGTTTACCTACCGTACTGCCCGAAGTACGGTTGTTTGACGACCACACTACCTCAAGTACTGTTGTTTACCGACCGTACTGCCCGAAGTACTGTTGTTTACCGACCGCACTACCTCAAGTACTGTTGTTTACCGACCGCACTACCTCAAGTACTGTTGTTTACCGACCCCGCTACCTCAAGTTCTGTTGTTTACCGACCGTACTGCCTCAAGTACTGTTGTTTACCGACCGCACTACCTCAAGTACTGTTGTTTACCGACCATACTGCCTCAAGTACTGTTGTTTACTGACCGCACTACCTCAAGTACTGTTGTTTACCGACCGCACTACCTCAAGTACTGTTGTTTACCGACCGCACTACCTCAAGTACTGTTGTTTACCGACCGCACTACCTCAAGTACTGTTGTTTACCGACCGTACTGCCTCAAGTACTGTTGTTTACCGACCGTACTACCTCAAGTACTGTTGTTTACCGACCGTACTGCCTCAAGTACTGTTGTTTACCGACCGCACTACCTCAAGTACTGTTGTTTACCGACCGCACTACCTCAAGTACTGTTGTTTACCGACCGTACTACCTCAAGTACTGTTGTTTAGCGGGCCACAAGAGAGAGAGAGGACTGCAGGCAGTAGCATCATGGTCAACAACACATCACTGTACCCTGCCCCCCCCTTCCCCCACCCGTTCCGTACGTACCCGCTAGAGGCGCAACAGTGCCCCCCCCCCACCCCCACACCCCCACGCGCGCGAGCGCGCGCCAAAAGCTTTTTGAAATTCTTGATGTGTTTATGTCAACAAAGGCGTGTGATGTTTCGCCGCCACGCGACCCGACGTGTTCCTAACTGATAAATTGTTTTTAATGTGTTGATGAGAACGTTTCTGCATATATATATATATATATATATATATATATATATATATATATTTCATTTTTTCATTACACTTTGTCGCTGTGTCCCGCGTTGGCGATGTAGCGCAAGGAAATAGGTGAAAGAATGGCCCAACCCACCCACAAACGCATGTTTCTATATCGTTGTATATCAACTGACTGTTGTTATATTTCTCTCTTGTGTCTCCCTTGATGATGTGATTATTACACGAAAGTGCACTTGGGAGCTTATCGTATTTCATTTTCCCCGTGGACTCATAGGAATATACTTGATCATGCGCTCAACTGTGACCCTTTATATATATATATATATATATATATATATATATATATATATATATATATATATATATATATTTTCTCCCCTATCCCTGGGGATAGGGGAGAAAGAATACTTCCCACGTATTCCCTGCGTGTCGTAGAAGGCGACTAAAAGGGGAGGGAGCGGGTGGCTGGAAATCCTCCCCTTTCTTGTTTTTTTTTTTAATTTTCCAAAAGAAGGAACAGAGAAGGGGGTCAGGTGAGGATATTCCCTCTAAGGCCCAGTTCTCTGTTCTTAACGCTACCTCGCTAACGCGGGAAATGGCAAATAGTATGAAAAAAAGAAAAAAAAAAAATATATATATATATATATATATATATATATATATATATATATATATATATATATATATATATATATATATTCCTATAGTCCACGGGGAAAATTAAACAAGATAAGTTCCCAAGTGCACTTTCATGTAATAATCACATCATCAGGGGAGACACATGAGAGAAATATGTCAGTTGATATACTTCGAAGAGACGAAGCTAGGACGCCATATACATATATATATATATATATATATATATATATATATATATATATATATATTTTTTCTTTCTTTTCTTTTAAACTATTCGCCATTTCCCGCGTTAGCGAGGTAGCATTAAGAACAGAGGACTGGGCCTTTGAGGGAATACCCTCACCTGGCCCAATTCTCTGTTCCTTCTTTTGGAAAAAAAAAAAAAAAAAAAAAAAAAAAAAAAAAAAAAAAAAAAAAAAACGAGAGGGGAGGATTTCCAGCCCCCCGCTCCCTCCCCTTTTAGTCGCCTTCTACGACACGCAGGGAATACGTGGGAAGTATTCTTAATCCCCTATCCCCAGGGATCATATATATATATATATATATATATATATATATATATATATATATATTCTCCAGCATGGAAAGAAGTTATTCCACAATTTACGGTTAAGAGTGAGAAGTCTATATATACCCGAGAAATCGTACCACCACTCCACTTCATCCTCATCGAATAACAAATGTGGAAACTGGAAGTGGAGTTGGTCCCACTACTCTATGGAAAGTGGAATTGATATTATCCCGACTCTTAAAAGAAAACGTATTGCTCGGGTAAGATCGACACAGAAGAAAACGGGATGAAAATATCCCGACGCTAAAGAAAACGCAATGTCCAAGTACGATCGACACAGAAGAAAACGGTAAGAAAATATCCAGACTCTAAAGAAAACGTAATGTTCAGGTACGAACTACATAGAAGAAAACGGTAAGAAAATATCCAGACGCTAAAGAAAACGTATAGTTCAGGTAAGATCGACACAGAAGAAAACGGGAAGAGAATATCCCGACGCTAAAGAAAACGTAATGTTCAGGTACGTTGATACATTCAGCGTTGATCAGACACGCAAGAGGAAATGCGTACGAGCGAACGCAGAGATGGCGTCAACAGCGACGGACGCAAGAGGAAAAGGCGTATGAGCGAACGCAGAGATGGCGTAAGGAGCGACCAGCACAAGAGTGACGTAATGATAATAATAATAATAATAATAATAATAATAATAATAATAATAATAATAATAATAATAACAATAATAACAATATTAATAATAATAATAATAATAACAATAATAACAACAATAATAATAATAATAATAATAATAATAATAATAATAATAATAATGATGATAAGAATTTTGGAGAGGGGCAAGTATGCAGTCTGTTGGGGATGAGAGAGCTTGGGAAGTGAGTCAGTTGTTGTTCGCTGATGATACAGCGCTGGTGGCTGATTCATGTGAGAAACTGCAGAAGCTGGTGACTGAGTTTGGAAAAGTGTGTGAAAGAAGAAAGTTAAGAGTAAATGTGAATAAGAGCAAGGTTATTAGGTACAGTAGGGATGAGGGTCAAGTCAATTGGGAGGTAAGTTTGAATGGAGAAAAACTGGAGGAAGTGAAGTGTTTTAGATATCTGGGAGTGGATCTGGCAGCGGATGGAACCATGGAAGCGGAAGTGAATCATAGGGTGGGGGAGGGGGCAAAAGTTCTGGGAGCGTTGAAAAATGTGTGGAAGTCGAGAACATTATCTCGGAAAGCAAAAATGGGTATGTTTGAAGGAATAGTGGTTCCAACAAAGTTGTATGGTTGCGAGGCGTGGGCTATGGATAGAGTTGTGCGCAGGAGGATGGATGTGCTGGAAATGAGATGTTTGAGGACAATATGTGGTGTGAGGTGGTTTGATCGAGTAAGTAATGAAAGGGTAAGAGAGATGTGTGGTAATAAAAAGAGTGTGGTTGAGAGAGCAGAAGAGGGTGTTTTGAAATGGTTTGGGCACATGGAAAGAATGAGTGAGGAAAGATTGACCAAGAGGATATATGTGTCAGAGGTGGAGGGAACGAGAAGTGGGAGACCAAATTGGAGGTGGAAAGATGGAGTGAAAAAGATTTTGAGCGATCGAGGCCTGAACATGCAGGAGGGTGAAAGGCGTGCAAGGAATAGAGTAAATTGAAACGATGTGGTATACCGGGGACGACGTGCTGTCAATGGATTGAACCAGGGCATGTGAAACGTCTGGGGTAAACCATGGAAAGTTCTGTGGGGCCTGAATGTGGAAAGGGAGCTGTGGTTTCGGTGCATTATACATGACAGCTAGAGACTGAGTGTGAACGAATGTGGCCTTTGTTGACTTTTCCTAGTGCTACCTCGCGCACATGCGTGGGGAGGGTGTTGTCATTTCATGTGTGGTGGGGTGGCGACGGGAATGAATAAGGGCAGACAGTATGAATTATGTACATGTGTATATATGTATATGTATATGTGTGTGTGTATATATATATATATATATATATATATATATATATATATATATATATATATATATATATATATATATATATATATATATATATATATATATAACCTTGCTCTTATTCACATTTACTCTTAACTTTCTTCTTCCACACACTTTACCAAACTCAGTCACCAGCTTCTGCAGTTTCTCACATGAATCAGCCACCAGCGCTGTATCATCAGCGAACAACAACTGACTCACTTCCCAAGCTCTCTCATCCCCAACAGACTTCATACTTGCCCCTCTTTCCAGGACTCTTGCATTTACCTCCCTAACAACCCCATCCATAAACAAATTAAACAACCATGGAGACATCACACACCCCTGCCGCAAACCTACATTCACTGAGAACCAATCACTTTCCTCTCTTCCTACACGTACACATGCCTTACATCCTCGATAAAAACTTTTCACTGCTTCTAACAACTTGCCTCCCACACCATATATTCTTAATACCTTCCACAGAGCATCTCTATCAACTCTATCATATGCCTTCTCCAGATCCATAAATGCTACATACAAATCCATTTGCTTTTCTAAGTATTTCTCACATACATTCTTCAAAGCAAACACCTGATCCACACATCCTCTAGCAAGGTTATTAGGTACAGTAGGGGTGAGGGTCAAGTCAATTGGGAGGTGAGTTTGAATGGAGAAAAACTGGAGGAAGTGAAGTGTTTTAGATATCTGGGAGTGGATCTGTCAGCGGATGGAACCATGGAAGCGGAAGTGGATCATAGGGTGGGGGAGGGGGCGAAAATTTTGGGAGCCTTGAAAAATGTGTGGAAGTCGAGAACATTATCTCGGAAAGCAAAAATGGGTATGTTTGAAGGAATAGTGGTACCAACAATGTTGTATGGTTGCGAGGCGTGGGCTATGGATAGAGATGTGCGCAGGAGGATGGATGTGCTGGAAATGAGATGTTTGAGGAAAATGTGTGGTGTGAGGTGGTTTGATCGAGTAAGTAACGTAAGGGTAAGAGAGATGTGTGGAAATAAAAAGAGCGTGGTTGAGAGAGCAGAAGAGGGTGTTTTGAAATGGTTTGGGCACATGGAGAGAATGAGTGAGGAAAGATTGACCAAGAGGATATATGTGTCGGAGGTGGAGGGAACGAGGAGAAGAGGGAGACCAAATTGGAGGTGGAAAGATGGAGTGAAAAAGATTTTGTGTGATCGGGGCCTGAACATGCAGGAGGGTGAAAGGAGGGCAAGGAGTAGAGTGAATTGGAGCGATGTGGTATACAGGGGTTGACGTGCTGTCAGTGGATTGAATCAAGGCATGTGAAGCGTCTGGGGTAAACCATGGAAAGCTGTGTAGGTATGTATATTTGCGTGTGTGGACGTGTGTATGTACATGTGTATGGGGGGGGGGTTGGGCCATTTCTTTCGTCTGTTTCCTTGCGCTACCTCGCAAACGCGGGAGACAGCGACAAAGTATAAAAAAAAAAAAAAAAAAAAAAAATATATATATATATATATATATATATATATATATATATATATATATATATACTTAGAAAAACAAATGGATTTGTATGTAGCATTTATGGATCTGGAGAAAGCATATGATAAAGTTGATAGAGATGCTCTGTGGAAGGTATTAAGAATATATGGTGTGGGAGGAAAGTTGTTAGAAGCAGTGAAAAGTTTTTATCGAGGATGTAAGGCATGTGTACGTGTAGGAAGAGAGGAAAGTGATTGGTTCTCAGTGAATGTAGGTTTGCGGCAGGGGTGTGTGATGTCTCCATGGTTGTTTAATTTGTTTATGGATGGGGTTGTTAGGGAGGTGAATGCAAGAGTTTTGGAAAGAGGGGCAAGTATGAAGTCTGTTGGGGATGAGAGAGCTTGGGAAGTGAGTCACTTGTTCGCTGATGATACAGCGCTGGTGGCTGATTCATGTGAGAAGCTGCAAAAGCTGGTGACTGAGTTTGGTAAAGTGTGTGAAAGAAGAAAGTTAAGAGTAAATGTGAATAAGAGTAAGGTTATTAGGTACGGTAGGGTTGAGGGTCAAGTCAATTGGGAGGTAAGTTTGAATGGAGAAAAACTGGAGGAAGTAAAGTGTTTTAGATATCTGGGAGTGGATCTGGCAGCGGATGGAACCATGGAAGCGGAAGTGAATCATAGGGTGGGGGAGGGGGCGAAAATCCTGGGAGCCTTGAAGAATGTGTGGAAGTCGAGAACATTATCTCGGAAAGCAAAAATGGGTATGTTTGAAGGAATAGTGGTTCCAATAATGTTGTATGGTTGCGAGGCGTGGGCTATGGATAGAGTTGTGCGAAGGAGGGTGGATGTGCTGGAAATGAGATGTTTGAGGACAATGTGTGGTGTGAGGTGGTTTGATCGAGTAAGTAACGTAAGGGTAAGAGAGTTGTGTGGAAATAAAAAGAGCGTGGTTGAGAGAGCAGAAGAGGGTTTTTTGAAATGGTTTGGGCACATGGAGAGAATGAGTGAGGAAAGATTGACCAAGAGGATATATGTGTCAGAGGTGGAGGGAACGAGGAGAAGTGGGAGACCAAATTGGAGGTGGAAAGATGGAGTGAAAAAGATTTTGTGTGACTGGGGCCTGAACATGCAGGAGGGTGAAAGGAGGGCAAGGAATAGAGTGAATTGGATCGATGTGGTATACCGGGGTTGACGTGCTGTCAGTGGATTGAATCAGGGCATGTGAAGCGTCTGGGGTAAACCATGGAAAGCTGTGTAGGTATGTATATTTGCGTGTGTGGACGTGTATGTATATACATGTGTATGGGGGTGGGTTGGGCCATTTCTTTCGTCTGTTTCCTTGCGCTACCTCGCAAACGCGGGAGACAGCGACAAAGCAAAAAAAAAAAAAAAAAAAAAATATATATATATATATATATATATATATATATATATATATATATATATATATATATATATATATGTATGTATATACGTAGAGATGTATAGACATGTATATGTACGTGTGTGGACGTGTATGTATATACATGTGTATGTGGGTGGGTTGGGCCATTCCTTCGTCTGTTTCCTTGCCCTACCTTGCTAACACGGGAGATATATATATATATATATATATATATATATATATATATATATATATATATATATATATATATATATATATATGTATACACACACACGGGTAAGAGGGCTGTTCTAATGTAATAGACATGTGATGAGCGTGACACATAAGAAGGCAGACAGGTGTATGCCATGAATAGATAAGCATGTGTATGGCACAGGTAGGTGGGCAGGTGTGTGGTAAAGGTAGTTAGGCAGGTGTGTTATAGGTAGTTCACCTGGTGCATGGGATAGATAGGCAGATGTGTCACACAGGAGAACAGGTAGGTGTATGGCATGGGTTGGCAGGTGTGTGGCACGAGCAGGTAGGCATATGAGTGGCACAGACATGCAGACAGGTGTGTGGCATGGGTAAGCAGGCAGATGTGTGGCACAAACATGCAGGCAGGTGTGTGGCATGAGTAAGTAGGCAGATGTGTGGCATAGACATGAAGACAGGTGTGTGTGGCAAGGTAAGTAGGCAGATGTGTGGCACAGACATGAAGACAGGTGTGTGTGGCATGGGTAAGTAGGCAGATGTGTGGCACAGACATGAAGACAGGTGTGTGTGGCATGGGTAAGTAGGCAGATGTGCGGCACAGACATGCAGACAGGTGTGTGGCATGGGTAAGTAGGCAGATGTGCGGCACAGACATGCAGACAGGTGTGTGGCATGGGTAAGTGGGCTTATGAGTGGCACGGGTAGGTAGCAGATATATATATATGTCATGGGTATGAAGGCATGTGTGTCTTTTCACGGGGGGGGGGGGGGCAAGCAGGTGTATGGCAAGGGTCGGCAGGTACGTGGTATGAGAAGGTAGACAGGTGTGTAACACAGGTTTTTAAACATTTGCGAGGTATGGGTAAGCAAGGCAGATGTATGGTATGGGTAGTAGGGTAAGTCAGCGCCATGGGTTAGCAGGCAGGTATATGGCACGTGTAAGCAGGCATGTGTGCAGTAATGGTCGGTAGGGAGGTGTGTGATACGGGTCGACAGGCAGGTGTGGCATGGGGTAGTTCGACAGGTGTGTGGTATGGGTCGACAGGCAGGTGTGGCATGGGGTAGTTCGACAGGTGTGTGGTATGGGTCGACAGGCAGGTGTGGCATGGGGTAGTTAGACAGGTGTGTGGTATGGGTCGACAGGCAGGTGTGGCATGGGGTAGTTAGACAGGTGTGTGGTATGGGTCGACAGGCAGGTGTGGCATGGGGTAGTTAGACAGGTGTGTGGTATGGGTAGGAAGGCGTGGGTGCGGCACAGACAGGTAAGGTGTATGGCATGGGTAGGTAGTCATGTGTATAGCACGAGTCAAACATATATGGCGTGGCAGACAGGTATGTGTAGCATGGGTCAACAGGAAAGTATATGGTAAGGCTAGGTAGGCAGGTGTGAGGTTTCTTAAGTAAGCAGGTGTGCGGCATTGGTAGGTGTGTAGGTGTGTAGGAGTAGGTATGGAGGTGTGTGTGGCATGGTGGCAGGTGTGTGAAATGGGCAGGGAGGCAGGCATTTCGTACGGAAGTCGGGCAGGTATGTGGCACGGGGAGGTAGGCAGGTGTGTCTTATGATAGGTAGGCAGGTATGTGGTATGGTAGGTAGGCAGGTATGTGGTATGGTAGGTAGGCAGGTATGTGGTATGGTAGGTAGGCAGGTATGTGGTATGGTAGGTAGGCAGTTATGTGGTATGCTAGGGAGGCAGGTATGTGGTATGGTAGGTAGGCAGGTATGTGGTATGGTAGGTAGGCAGGTATGTGGTATGGTAGGTAGGCAGGTATGTGGTACGCTAGGGAGGCAGTTATGTGGTATGGTAGGTAGGCAGGTATGTGGTACGCTAGGGAGGCAGTTATGTGGTATGCTAGGGAGGCAGTTATGTGGTATGGTAGGGAAGCAGGTATGTGGTATGGTAGGGAGGCAGTTATATGGTATGGTAGG
>NC_092288.1:23700587-23748087 GCF_036320965.1 Panulirus ornatus | reverse complement strand
GGGGGAGGTCACAGACCACACGAGCTGTTGGCTAGGGGGAGGTCACAGACCACACGAGCTGTTGGCTAGGGGGAGGTCACAGACCACACGAGCTGTTGGCTAGGGGGAGGAGGTCACAGACCACACGAGCTGTTGGCTAGGGGGAGGAGGTCACAGACCACACGAGCTGTTGGCTAGGGGGAGGTCACAGACCACACGAGCTGTTGGCTAGGGGGAGGTCACAGACCACACGAGCTGTTGGCTAGGGGAGGAGGTCACAGACCACACGAGCTGTTGGCTAGGGGGAGGAGGTCACAGACCACACGAGCTGTTGGCTAGGGGGAGGAGGTCACAGACCACACGAGCTGTTGGCTAGGGGGAGGTCACAGACCACACGAGCTGTTGGCTAGGGGGAGGTCACAGACCACACGAGCTGTTGGCTAGGGGGAGGTCACAGACCACACGAGCTGTTGGCTAGGGGGAGGTCACAGACCACACGAGCTGTTGGCTAGGGGGAGGTCACAGACCACACGAGCTGTTGGCTAGGGGGAGGTCACAGACCACACGAGCTGTTGGCTAGGGGGAGGTCACAGACCACACGAGCTGTTGGCTAGGGGGAGGTCACAGACCACACGAGCTGTTGGCTAGGGGAGGAGGTCACAGACCACACGAGCTGTTGGCTAGGGGGAGGAGGTCACAGACCACACGAGCTGTTGGCTAGGGGGAGGTCACAGACCACACGAGCTGTTGGCTAGGGGGAGGTCACAGACCACACGAGCTGTTGGCTAGGGGGAGGTCACAGACCACACGAGCTGTTGGCTAGGGGAGGAGGTCACAGACCACACGAGCTGTTGGCTAGGGGGAGGTCACAGACCACACGAGCTGTTGGCTAGGGGGAGGAGGTCACAGACCACACGAGCTGTTGGCTAGGGGGAGGTCACAGACCACACGAGCTGTTGGCTAGGGGGAGGTCACAGACCACACGAGCTGTTGGCTAGGGGGAGGTCACAGACCACACGAGCTGTTGGCTAGGGGGAGGTCACAGACCACACGAGCTGTTGGCTAGGGGGAGGTCACAGACCACACGAGCTGTTGGCTAGGGGGAGGTCACAGACCACACGAGCTGTTGGCTAGGGGGAGGTCACAGACCACACGAGCTGTTGGCTAGGGGGAGGTCACAGACCACACGAGCTGTTGGCTAGGGGGAGGTCACAGACCACACGAGCTGTTGGCTAGGGGGAGGTCACAGACCACACGAGCTGTTGGCTAGGGGGAGGTCACAGACCACACGAGCTGTTGGCTAGGGGGAGGTCACAGACCACACGAGCTGTTGGCTAGGGGGAGGTCACAGACCACACGAGCTGTTGGCTAGGGGGAGGTCACAGACCACACGAGCTGTTGGCTAGGGGGAGGTCACAGACCACACGAGCTGTTGGCTAGGGGGAGGTCACAGACCACACGAGCTGTTGGCTAGGGGGAGGTCACAGACCACACGAGCTGTTGGCTAGGGGGAGGTCACAGACCACACGAGCTGTTGGCTAGGGGGAGGTCACAGACCACACGAGCTGTTGGCTAGGGGGAGGTCACAGACCACACGAGCTGTTGGCTAGGGGGAGGTCACAGACCACACGAGCTGTTGGCTAGGGGGAGGTCACAGACCACACGAGCTGTTGGCTAGGGGGAGGTCACAGACCACACGAGCTGTTGGCTAGGGGGAGGTCACAGACCACACGAGCTGTTGGCTAGGGGGAGGTCACAGACCACACGAGCTGTTGGCTAGGGGGAGGTCACAGACCACACGAGCTGTTGGCTAGGGGAGGAGGTCACAGACCACACGAGCTGTTGGCTAGGGGGAGGTCACAGACCACACGAGCTGTTGGCTAGGGGGAGGTCACAGACCACACGAGCTGTTGGCTAGGGGGAGGTCACAGACCACACGAGCTGTTGGCTAGGGGGAGGTCACAGACCACACGAGCTGTTGGCTAGGGGGAGGTCACAGACCACACGAGCTGTTGGCTAGGGGGAGGTCACAGACCACACGAGCTGTTGGCTAGGGGGAGGTCACAGACCACACGAGCTGTTGGCTAGGGGGAGGTCACAGACCACACGAGCTGTTGGCTAGGGGGAGGTCACAGACCACACGAGCTGTTGGCTAGGGGGAGGTCACAGACCACACGAGCTGTTGGCTAGGGGGAGGTCACAGACCACACGAGCTGTTGGCTAGGGGGAGGTCACAGACCACACGAGCTGTTGGCTAGGGGGAGGTCACAGACCACACGAGCTGTTGGCTAGGGGGAGGTCACAGACCACACGAGCTGTTGGCTAGGGGGAGGTCACAGACCACACGAGCTGTTGGCTAGGGGGAGGTCACAGACCACACGAGCTGTTGGCTAGGGGAGGAGGTCACAGACCACACGAGCTGTTGGCTAGGGGGAGGTCACAGACCACACGAGCTGTTGGCTAGGGGGAGGTCACAGACCACACGAGCTGTTGGCTAGGGGGAGGACGTCACAGACCACACGAGCTGTTGGCTAGGGGGGGGGAGGTCACAGACCACACGAGCTGTTGGCTAGGGGGGGGGAGGTCACAGACCACACGAGCTGTTGGCTAGGGGGGGGGAGGTCACAGACCACACGAGCTGTTGGCTAGGGGGGGGGAGGTCACAGACCACACGAGCTGTTGGCTAGGGGGAGGAGGTCACAGACCACACGAGCTGTTGGCTAGGGGGAGGAGGTCACAGACCACACGAGCTGTTGGCTAGGGGGAGGTCACAGACCACACGAGCTGTTGGCTAGGGGGAGGTCACAGACCACACGAGCTGTTGGCTAGGGGGAGGTCACAGACCACACGAGCTGTTGGCTAGGGGAGGAGGTCACAGACCACACGAGCTGTTGGCTAGGGGAGGAGGTCACAGACCACACGAGCTGTTGGCTAGGGGGAGGACGTCACAGACCACACGAGCTGTTGGCTAGGGGGAGGACGTCACAGACCACACGAGCTGTTGGCTAGGGGGAGGACGTCACAGACCACACGAGCTGTTGGCTAGGGGGAGGACGTCACAGACCACACGAGCTGTTGGCTAGGGGGAGGACGTCACAGACCACACGAGCTGTTGGCTAGGGGGAGGACGTCACAGACCACACGAGCTGTTGGCTAGGGGGGGGGAGGTCACAGACCACACGAGCTGTTGGCTAAGGGAGGGTTAAGGTAAGGTCACGCTGCCTTCACTTTAAGGGGAGGGTTAAGGTAAGTCACGCTACCTTCACTTTAAGGGGGGGGTTAAGTAAGGTCACGTTTGCCTTCACTTTAAGGGGAGGGTTAAGGTAAGGTCACGCTGCCTTCACTTTAAGGGGAGGGTTAAGGTAAGGTCACGCTACCTTCACTTTAAGGGGGGGTTAAGGTAAGGTCACGCTGCCTTCACTTTAAGGGGAGGGTTAAGGTAAGGTCACGCTGCCTTCACTTTAAGGGAGGGTTAAGGTAAGGTCACGCTGCCTTCACTTTAAGGGGGGGTTAAGGTAAGGTCACGTTGCCTTCACTTTAAGGGGGAGGGTTAAGGTAAGGTCACGCTACCTTCACTTTAAGGGGGGGGGTTAAGGTAAGGTCACGCTACCTTCACTTTAAGGGGGGGTTAAGGTAAGGTCACGCTACCTTCACTTTAAGGGGGGGTTAAGGTAAGGTCACGCTGCCTTCACTTTAAGGGGAGGTTAAGGTAAGGTCGTTCGTCACTTGGTCCCACGTCAAGGTGTGGCTGACGAGGCTGGGGTAGTTAGGATGAGGGACGAACCACCAATTAGGCGCGTGTTTCGCTGACGACCTCACGCGCCTTGTTTACGTCCGTGTCCGTAGTTCGACGCCCGGCCAATGGGGTCGCTCTGTGTGTGTGTGTGTGTGTGTGTGTGTGTGTGTGTGTTCTGAACAAAGGGATGAAGGAATGGGGGGAGGGCGCGCGCGCGCGACGTCCCACGACACCCACGCCTCACGGGACACACGCAACAGTGCGCGGGTGCACGAGATGAAATGCCTTCTGAAAATACATCACTGACCTACACATGTGACGCAGCCACATGTGTAGGTTCTCACATGTGACGCAGCCACATGTCTAGGTCCTCACTGACCTACACATGTGACGCAGCCACATGTGTAGGTCCTCACTGACCTACACATGTGACGCAGCCACATGTGTAGGTCCTCACTGACCTACACACGTGACGCAGCCACATGTGTAGGTCCTCGCTGACCTACACACGTGACGCAGCCACATGTGTAGGTCCTCACTGACCTACACATGTGACGCAGCCACATGTGTAGGTTCTCACATGTGACGCAGCCACATGTGTAGGTCCTCAATGACCTACACATGTGACGCAGCCACATGTGTAGGTCGTCACTGACCTACACATGTGACGCAGCCACATGTGTAGGTTCTCACATGTGACGCAGCCACATGTGTAGGTCCTCACTGACCTACACATGTGACGCAGCCACATGTGTAGGTTCTCACATGTGACGCAGCCACGTGTAGGTCCTCACTGACCTACACACGTGACGCAGCCACATGTGTAGGTCCCCACTGACCTACACATGTGACGCAGCTACATGTGCAGGTCCTCAATGACCTGCACATGTGACGCAGCCACATGTGTAGGTCCTCACTGACCTACACATGTGACGCAGCTACATGTGTAGGTCCTCACTGACCTACACATGTGACTACGTCACATGTGTAGGTCCTTAGGCGTCCAAGGCAACCCAAATAGGGAAGACCCACCTTGTATCTACGACCCATTCAGTCATCTCAAGCAAAACAGAAGGTAGACCTAACCTGGCAAGGACCTTCCAATCTTCAACCTCTTCCATTCTCCCCTTAAAAACCAATTCACACCTTACCTCCCTGACCCAACTCCCCCAACTCTTCTCTCTTACATTTCTCATCCCCCACACAACCCCCACATCTCTCTCACGTCCCCTACCACCCCACATAGTGCTTCGCCCCCACCCCACAATCACCCCACCCACCCCACAATCACCCCACCCACCCCACAATCACCCCCCCACCCCACAATCACCCCCCCCACCCCACAATCACCTCCCCACCCCACAATCACCTCCCCACCCCAGTAGGAAGAAGAGCCCAGTTGGGGCGCACAAGTACAGACAGCGGGGCGGGAGGATGAGGAGGGAGACATTCTTAGAGCAAGAGTTCCGGGAGAGCGCGAGCGGGCGCGTGTTACATGTGCCTGGCCACGCCATGCTGGGAATGCCCAACCCGCTGGTCCACGCCAAGTGTGGCAGGTAGGTAAACAAAGACCCCCTAACCCCCCCTAACCATCACCGGGCCACCACGGTGTGCCTTGTATGGCTCCGTCGGCCACAGACCATCAAGGAATGTCACAAACTACCAAATGACGAGCTTAAATGAATTTCAGGGATGGGGGGGGGAAACAGGGTCATCGCTGAATGAGATGAAGTCCTGAAGGAAACATATCATACAGCGGTGCAAAGTGAATGTGTTTCTTTCTATCTTTCTTTTTTCTTTTTTCTCTGTCCTTTGTTGTATCTAGTGTTGGTTAGCAGTCTTGATGGTGACTGGTTGCTGGTCAGGATGGTGACTGTGTGTGTGTGTGTGTGTGTGTGTGTGTGTGTGTGTGTGTGTGTATGTGTGTGTAGACCCAGGGGGCAATTAAATTAGCTTTGGGGAAAACGTTGTTTTGATGTGGTCTGTGTGTACCATCTTTCTTGACGTATATATATATATATATATATATATATATATATATATATATATATATATATATATATATATATATATATCTTTCATACTATTCGCTATTTCCCGCGTTAGCGAGGTAGCGTTAAGAACAGAGGACTGGGCCTTTGAGGGAATATCCTCACCTGGCCCCCTTCTCTGTTTCTTCTTTTGGAAAATTAAAAAAAAAAAATCGAGAGGGGAGGATTTCCAGCCCCCCGCTCCCTCCCCTTTTAGTCGCCTTCTACGACACGCAGGGAATACGTGGCAAGTATTCTTTCTCCCCTATATATATATATATATATATATATATATATATATATATATATATATATATATATATATATATATATAAATATATATATATATACACCAAATGGCGTCCTAGCTACGTCTCTTCGTTGTATATCAACTGACTTGTTATATTTCTCTCTTGTATCTCCCCTGGTGATGTGATTATTACACGAAAGTGCACTTGGCAACTTTTCGCGCCGAGCTAAAACAAAGATGATATGTAATTGGACGGCGATACTGCACCAAGCCTCAGTGTTTTAGGGATGAGACGTGTGGCCTCCAGTGTGGCAGTAAACAACAAAATCATCCAACATGAATGGGACGAAAATGTAATAATGTTCTCGGGGAGCTTCTACAGGAGGGAGACTGGGCAAGGCATGAATGTCGGGCCATTAGCACAGACCGTGTCTGCTTGTTTGACGGGCTGGTCGACACTAACTAACGACGGTGAGAGATAATGGCCCTCAGGCATGTGCTGTTGGAGATCGTGGTGGTGTTGGCGATGTTGGAGAGAGGAGGAGGAGGAGGAGGAGGAGGAGGAGAAGGAGGAGGAGAAGGAAGAGGAGGAGGAGAAGGAAGAGGAGGAGGAGGAGGATGAGGAGGAAACTGAGTGGTGGCAGACGACACGGACCATAATCTTAGGTCCTCTAACACCAAGTTTCACCACACAAAGACCTTGTTCTAACCCACCCACCCACCCACACCTGGAGACACACACACACACACACACACACACACACACACACACACACACACACACACACACACACACTCGGTCCTCAATCGAGAATGGATTTGGCCATCACATTCTACAAGACCTGTCGGGTCATCAGCCACTGCACAGGTCCGTGGAGACCTGTGCATGACCAGGACAGGACCCCCCCCCCCCACGGCACAGGTCCGTGGAGACCTGTGCAGGACCCCCCCCCCCCCCCTCAGTGCATGATGATCGTACATGTGGGTCTGCATTCGATCAACATGTTCTAAAACACCCTGAATAAAATCCCACAAGACCAGGGACCTGGACCAGGACCCGACAAGACCAGAGACCTGGACCTGGACCCACAAGACCAGAGACCTGGACCTGGCCCCACAAGACCAGGGACCTGGACCTGGACTCTACAAGACCAGGGACCTGGACCTGGCCCCACAAGACCAGGGACCTGGACCTGGCCCCACAAGACCAGGGACCTGGACCTGGACCCGACAAGACCAGAGACCTGGACCTGGCCCCACAAGACCAGGGACCTGTGCTATACCGAACATCTGCTGCATTATCTCTCTCTCTCTCTCTCTCTCTCTCTCTCTCTCTCTCTCTCTCTCTCTCTCTCTCTCTCTCTCAGATAACGGTCAAGCCTCGTGTTATGGGGTCGGTCTCTGCACATGGAAGATAAAGGAAGCAACAGCTGCCACACTGTGCCACACCATCATGCCACCCGCGAGGCACGCGCACACAGCTCCCGACACCAGTGGCAGGAGTAATACCTGTAGAGAGAGAGAGAGAGAGAGACGGTAGCAACGCCGCGATGGACAGAAATGGACAGAGGTGGTGGAAATGGAGGTGACTGCATGTGGACAGAGGTGGTGGAAATGGAGGTGATTGCAGGTGGACAGAGGTGGTGGAAATGGAGGTGATTGCAGGTGGACAGAGGTGGGGGAAATGGGGGTGACTACAGGTGGAGAGAGGTGGAGGGCTTCTGATTCCACTCTGGCAGAGAGAGAGAGAGAGAGAGAGAGAGAGAGAGAGAGAGAGAGAGAGAGAGAGAGAGAAATGGAAAAAGTATCCCCCATATATACTGGGTGGTGGGGTGGGAGGCGAATGACATCCCCCCTATAGCACAGGGGTTTCCAATCTCTGGGGGGTGGTGTACACTTGCACCCCCAGGGGTACATCTGCACTTCGCACGGTGTACATACATACATGGGGAGGGTTTGAGAGTACACCCATGGTGTACACTGTTGTACTACAGTGTACAGTACTCCAATGTACTACATAAGCAATACAGAACACCCTCCATGGTGTACACTGTTGTACCACAGTGTACAGTACTACAATGTACTACATAAGCAATACAGAACACCCTCCATGGTGTACACTGCTGTACTACAGTGTACAGTACTCCAATGTACTACATAAGCAATACAGAACACCCTCCATGGTGTACAGTGCTGTACTACAGTGTACAGTACTACAATGTACTACATAAGCAGTACAGAACACCCTCCATGGTGTACACTGTTGTACCACAGTGTACAGTACTACAATGTACTACATAAGCAATACAGAACACCCTCCATGGTGTACAGTGTTGTACTACAGTGTACAGTACTACAATGTACTACATAAGCAAGACAGAACACCCTCCATGGTGTACACTGTTGTACTACAGTGTACAGTACTACAATGTACTACATAAGCAAGACAGAACACCCTCCATGGTGTACAGTGTTGTACTACAGTGTACAGTACTACAATGTACTACATAAGCAAGACAGAACACCTTCGTAACCAAGCAGTATAAAAACCAAATATAATATCTTACACATTTCAAAATATCATATATATAAAATCAATATAATTTCATGTATTGATTATGGCCTTAGTTGTTAGATGTACAAAGGAACAAAGACGCTGGCAACCCCAGCGAGTTTACCATATATAGAGTATGATGTGAGTATGATGCAAGTATAATGTGAGTATAATGTGAGTATAACGCGAGTATAATGTGAGTATAATGTATGATGCAGGTATAATGTGAGTAAAATGTGAGTATAATGTAAGTATAATGTGAGTATGATGCAAGTATAATGTGAGTATAATGCAAGTATAATGTGAGTATAATGCAAGTATAATGTGAGTATAATGTGTGATGCGAGTATAATGTGAGTACAATGTGAGTATGATGCAAGTATAATGTGAGTATGATGCAAGTATAATGTGAGTACAATGTGAGTCTGATGCAAGTATAATGTGAGTCTGATGCAAGTATAATGTGAGTACAATGTATGATGCAAGTATAATGTGAGTATGATGCAAGTATAATGTGAGTACAACGTGAGTATGATGCAAGTATAATGTGAGTATGATGCAAGTATAATGGGACTATAATGTGAGTATGATGCAAGTATAATGTGACTATAATGTGAGTATGATGCAAGTATAATGTGAGTATAATGCAAGTATAATGTGAGTATAATGCAAGTATAATGTGAGTATAATGTGAGTATAATGTATGATGTGAGTATAATGTGAGTATGATGCTCGAGTATAATATGAGTATAATGTATGATGTGAGTATAATGTGAGTATAATGTGAGTATGATGCGCGAGTATAATGTGAGTATAATGTATGATGCAAGTATAATGTGAGTATAATGTGAGTATGATGCGAGTATAATGTGAGTATAATGTATGATGCAAGTATAATGTGAGTATAATGTGAGTATGATGCGCGAGTATAATGTGAGTACAATGTATGATGCAAGTATAATGTGAGTATAATGTGAGTATAATGTGAGTATGATGCGAGTATAATGTGAGTATAATGTATGATGCAAGTATAATGTGAGTATAATGTGAGTATGATGCGAGTATAATGTGAGTATAATGTATGATGCAAGTATAATGTGAGTATAATGTGAGTATTATGTGAGTATAATGCAAGTATAATGTGAGTATAATGCAAGTATAATGTGAGTATGATGCGAGTATAATGTGAGTATAATGCAAGTATAATGTGAGTATTATGTGAGTATGATGCGAGTATAATGTGAGTATAATGCAAGTATAATGTGAGTATGATGCGAGTATAATGTGAGTATAATGCAAGTATAATGTGAGTATAATGCAAGTATAATGTGAGTATAATGCAAGTATAATGTGAGTATGATGTATGTATGTTACCGCAGGGCTGGACTGCTGTGTTCTGAAACAGAATGGCAAGTAGAGGTGCCCCATCGCTCTCAAAACTGATCGTACCGTCGTGCTCAAAGTGTCGTACAGTCGTGTTCAAACTGATCGTACCGTCGTGCTCAAAGTGATCGTACCGTCGTGTTCAAACTGATGGTACCGTCGTGCTCAAAGTGATCGTACCGTCGTGTTCAAACTGATCGTACCGTCGTGCTCAAAGTGTCGTACCGTCGTGTTCAAACTGATCGTACCGTCGTGCTCAAAGTGATCGTACCGTCGTGTTCAAACTGATCGTACCGTCGTGCTCAAAGTGTCGTACCGCCGTGTTCAAACTGATCGTACCGTCGTGCTCAAAGTGTCGTACCGTCGTGTTCAAACTGATCGTACCGTCGTGCTCAAAGTGATCGTACCGTCGTGTTCAAACTGATCGTACCGTCGTGCTCAAAGTGTCGTACCGCCGTGTTCAAACTGATCGTACCGTCGTGCTCAAACTGTCGTACCGTCGTGTCCACACACGTGAGAGGGGGGGCCGACGACTCAATAAACAAACACTCAACACTCCAGCTCAACTCACAAGTGTGAGTCAGGCGTGCATCTCTCTCTCTCTCTCTCTCTCTCTCTCTCTCTCTCTCTCTCTCTCTCTCTCTCTCTCACCCGCCGCTGACACACACCTGTTTTGATTCTCAACAAGAGAGTGCTTGGCTGGGGTGCAATAACGTGCTATATAAATTCTCTGCCGCCCCTCCCCAACACACACACACACACACACACACACACACACGCGCGCGCGCGCGCGCGCGTCTTTTATCATCAGTATCACTTACTCACAAAGATAAGCGTTATCTCAATCGTGACATCCACTCAGAGATAACCTTACGCTACGTTGCTTTGCGCTAAGACGGCACCGGGGGAAACGAGGGAAGGATGAACAGCTGGGTTGACTGTGGACCGAACTGCCGAAGCAACCCAGGATTCGAACCTATGCCATAATCGAGCCACCGGGCTGGGCGGCCCGTGAATGCGTCATGGTCAGCAACGCCAGTCGAAAGAATGTATTGTCGTTTGCAATTACGACACCCCCGGCAATTACGACACCCCCGGCAATTACGACACCCCCTGGCAATTACGACACCCCCGGCAATTACGACACCCCCGGCAATTACGACACCCTCGGCAATTACGACACCCCCGGCAATTACGACACCCTGGCAATTACGACACCCCCGACAATTACGACACCCCCGGCAATTACGACACCCCTGGCAATTACGACACCCCCGGCAATTACGACACCCTCGGCAATTACGACACCCCCGGCAATTACGACACCCCCCGGCAATTACGACACCCCCGGCAATTACGACACCCCCGGCAATTACGACACCCCCGGCAATTACGACACCCCCGGCAATTACGACACCCCCGGCAATTATGACACCCCCGGCAATTACGACACCCCCGGCAATTACGACACCCCCCGGCAATTACGACACCCCCGGCAATTACGACACCCCCGGCAATTACGACACCCCCGGCAATTACGACACCCCCGGCAATTACGACACCCCCGGCAATTACGACACCCCGGTGTTCATCCTCCTCCAGGCACTGGTCACTCAAGGTGTATCTGACTTAGCCTGGCGAGTGTATGTGTATATATACACTTAGGAGTAAAGACATGGTGCATATATACAAGAGACGTGGCAAATGCGAGTGTAAAACTCTCTCTCTCTCTCTCTCTCTCTCTCTCTCTCTCTCTCTCTCTCTCTCTCTCTCTCTCTCCCGACGTCACACACACACACAAATAATATCCACTCACGAGCCAAGGACCATCGTAGTTTACGATCGTACCGTCGTGCTCACGGAGGTTACACAGTCGTAGCCATGGTTCGGGGAGCGAGTGTCGGCCCGTAGCCAACCCAGCTGTTCATCCTACCCTTGCAGCTGGTCTATAAATGCGTACATGGACTAGGATGGGATATATATATATATATATATATATATATATATATATATATATATATATATATATATATATATATATATATATTTATTTATTTATTTTATATATATATATATATATATATATATATATATATATATATATATATATATATATATATATATATATATTATCCCTGGGGATAGGGGAGAAAGAATGCTTCCCACGTATTCCCTGCGTGTCGTAGAAGGCGACTAAAAAGGAAGGGAGCGGGGGGCTGGAAATCATCCCCTCTCATTTTTTTTTTTTTTTTAATTTTCCAAAAGAAGGAACAGAGAAGGGGTCCAGGTGAGGATATTCCCTCAAAGGCCCAGTCCTCTGTTCTTAACGCTACCTCGCTAATGCGGGAAATGGCGAATAGTATGAAAGAAGAAATATATATATATATATATATATATATATATATATATATATATATATATATATATATATATATATATATGCAATGAAGACTTTTTATCGAGACAGTAAGGCGTGCATGCAAGTAAGAGGTGAGGAGAGTGAATGGTTCCACATGGAGGTGGGTTTGCGGCATGGGTGAAGGACGGTGAAGGCGGTGAACGCGAGGGTCTTGGGCGGGTCTATGGTTGGCTTGGGCTAGTCACGTGCTGGTTTGTGAGTCTGCGAGGGCGAAACCTTTGGAAATGAAATGTTTGAGGACAATGTGTAACGCGTGGAACATTGATAAAATAAGAAGGGGTAGAGTAAGAGAGGTGTGGTAGTCAGAGGAGTGTGTATACGAGAGCTCAATAGCAGTGCAATGAAATGGTTTGGACATATAAAGAGGATGAGTGAGGAGAGGTTGAACGAAGAGGGTATATACGTTTCAGAAGTGGAGGGAACGTGGAGAAGGGAGCAACCAGGGAAGTGGTTGGACGAACTGAAAGATGTTCTGCGTGTTTGGTCCAGGAGGGTGTGAGGCGTGCATGGGATAGAGCAAATTGGACCGATATGCTATACATGGGGGCCATTTGCTGTCAACGGGGCTATCTAAGACATATGAAAAGGGTCAGAGGAAAATAGAGAGGTCTGTGGGGGGGGGGGGGGGGGGGCTGCTTGTGGAGTGGGAGCTCGAGAGAAAGTGGATGTGAGCGACTGAGGCCATTTCTTCGTCTGTTCCCGGCGCTACCACGCCAAAGGCATTCACTTGGCCCGTTCCACCTCGGCCACGGGAAAGAGATGACATCATACGACGCACTAGGCAGACACAACAAACGCAGAGACCCATTAACGCTGTCCTCTTTAGCAGGGGGTGGAGGGGGCCGCCCACACCCGGTCCTCGCGCCCCCAGCACGTGTGGCGCCCCTGGACTGTACTCTGACGCAGGGGGAAAGGGGGAAAGAAAATGGGGAAGGGGACTCAAAAGACAGGCGGTGTGTGTGTATGAGAGAGAGAGAGAGAGAGAGAGAGAGAGAGAGAGAGAGAGAGAGAGAGAGAGAGAGAGTGCGTGGAATGGCTGCCAGCAACCCACGTGTTTGACAGACAAGAAGGAAAAAAAAAAATAATTGAGTAACCTGGGGAAAAAGAGAGTAAATTGACAGCCACTGCAGTGATGGCTCATTGAGCGATCACGACTAAGTAACAGAGGAGAGAAACAGCTTACTGAAAACATGACCAAATTACGTACAAATGAGACAAAATCTCTATTTCCATACGACAAAAAATATGCAAATTAATAATAATAATAATAATAATAATAATAATAATAATAATAATAATAATAAACAATAATAATAATAATAATAATAATAATAATAATAATAATAATAATAATAAACAATAATAATAATAATAATAATAATAATAATAATAATAATAATAATAATAATAATAATATAATAATAATAATAATAATAATAATAATAATGATAATAATAAAGGAAAGAAAACGAGGTACACAGAGGGTAGGGGTGGTCGAAGTAAACTTGATCAAGCTACACCATTCTCAGGTGGAGCGTGACTGCCCTAAATTTAAAGTCACTTTTTCCATCCATGTGATCGCAATAAACACCAACTCCTTCCAACATAAACACCAATATAAATCTTTCTCGAGTTTGTATAACACACACACACACACACACACACACACACACATATTTATATATGGTTCTTGACTTCGACCTCAATTCAAACAGACCCACGAGTAATGTTAACTGTCACATATGTATATCTAAACCAAATTTCTGAACTTCTTAATCAATTAAAAAATTCAGTGACAAAATAATATTACTGACTCGTATTTTTGTACTAAAATATCTTGCCAATTCTATGTATAAAGTGGAGTAATATCTTATATTGACACATACTGTTTTCTCTCACATGATTCTCATAGCCATCCATCTTTATGGTAAACCCATTCATATATATATATATATATATATATATATATATATATATATATACATATATATATATATATATATTTTTTTTTTTCCGCTGTCTCCCGCGTTTGCGAAGTAGCGCAAGGAAACAGACGAAAGAAATGGCCCAACCCAACCCAACCCAACCCACCAACCCACCATATATATATATATTCCTATGAGTCCACGGGGAAAATGAAACACGAAAAGTTCCCAAGTGCACTTTCGTGTAATAATCACATCATTACACGAAAGTGCACTTGGGAACTTTTCGTGTTTCATTTTCCCCGTGGACTCATAGGAATATCTTGATCACGCGCAAAATTGTGATCCTTTCCAACATATATATATATTTTTTTTTTTTCCGCTGTCTCCCGCGTTTGCGAAGTAGCGCAAGGAAACAGACGAAAGAAATGGCCCAACCCACCCCCATAAACATGTATATACATACACGTCCACACACGCAAATATACATACCTATACATCTCAATGTACACACATATATACACACACAGACACATACATATATACCCATGCACACAATTCACACTGTCTGCCTTTATTCATTCCCATCGCCACCCCGTCACACATGGAATACTATCCCCCTCCCCCCTCATGTGTGCGATGTAGCGCTAGGAAAAGACAACAAAGGCCCCATTCGTTCACACTCAGTCTCTAGCTGTCATGCAATAATGCCCGAAGCCACAGCTCCCTTTCCACATCCAGGCCCCACACAACTTTCCATGGTTTACCCCAGACGCTTCACATGCCCCGATTCAATCCACTGACAGCACGTCAACCCCGGTATACCACATCGATCCAATTCACTCTATTCCTTGCCCGCCTTTCACCCTCCTGCATGTTCAGGCCCCGATCACTCAAAATCTTTTTCACTCCATCTTTCCACCTCCAATTTGGTCTCCCACTTCTCCTCGTTCCCTCCACCTCCGACACATATATCCTCTTGGTCAATCTTTCCTCACTCATTCTCTCCATGTGCCCAAACCATTTCAAAACACCCTCTTCTGCTCTCTCAACCACGCTCATTTTATTTCCACACATCTCTCTTACCCTTACATTACTTACTCGATCAAACCACCTCACACCACACATTGTCCTCAAACATCTCATTTCCAGCACATCCACCCTCCTGCGCACAACTCTATCCATAGCCCACGCCTCACAACCATACAACATTGTTGGAACCACTATTCCTTCAAACATACCCATTTTTGCTTTCCGAGATAATGTTCTCGACTTCCACACACTCTTCAAGGCTCCCAGGATTTTCGCCCCCTCCCCCACCCTATGATTCACTTCCGCTTCCATAGTTCCATCCGCTGCCAGATCCACTCCCAGATATCTAAAACACTTTACTTCCTCCAGTTTTTCTCCATTCAAACTTACCTCCCAATTGACTTGACCCTCAACCCTACTGTACCTAATAACCTTGCTCTTATTCACATTTACTCTTAACTTTCTTCTTTCACACACTTTACCAAACTCAGTCACCAGCTTCTGCAGTTTCTCACAAGAATCAGCCACCAGCGCTGTATCATCAGCGAACAACAACTGACTCACTTCCCAAGCTCTCTCATCCCCAACAGACTTCATACTTGCCCCTCTTTCCAAAACTCTTGCATTCACCTCCCTAACAACCCCATCCATAAACAAATTAAACAACCATGGAGACATCACACACCCCTGACGCAAACCTACATTCACTGAGAACCAATCACTTTCCTCTCTTCCTACACGTACACATGCCTTACATCCTCGATAAAAACTTTTCACTGCTTCTAACAACTTGCCTCCCACACCATATATTCTTAATACCTTCCACAGAACATATATATATATATATATATATATATATATATATATATATATATATATATATATATATATATATATGTTTACCAAATGGCGTCGTAGCTACGTCTCTTCGATGTATATCAACTGACTGTTATATTTCTCTCTTGTGTCTCCCCTGATGATGTGATTATTACACGAAAGTGCACTTGGGAACTTTTCGTGTTTCATTTTCCCCGTGGACTCATAGGAATGTAATATATATATATATATATATATATATATATATATATATATATATATATATATATATATAAGAAAACCTTGCACACATTACAGTTTACTGGCTGTGGATCCGTCCAGAGGACGTGGCCACATCCCTGGGCGCTGCGCGGGAGCACTTTCAAAGGGCTTAAGGGGGGAAGGGGGGAGGTGGGGGAGGGATGGGGGAACGGGGGGGGGGAGACTCCTAAGGCAAGGCAAGGTAAGGTAAGGTAAGGTCAGGTAAGGTAAGGTATGCGAACCCGTGTTTAAAACAGCTCCCAGCCACGTCTGGCAGCAGGAGGGCATGATGGCGCTCGGGTACAACACAACAACGAGAGAAAGGTGGGTCTCCTCCTCCTCCTCCTCCTCCCGGAGCCTCCTCCTCCTCCTCCACCTCCTCCTCCTCCCGGAGCCTTTAAAAGCCCCTACAGCAATGGCCTGGCGGGGCTGCGTGGACCCCAGACTCCCAGTCATCCTAAGAATTTAATCCTCCTTCAGGTTTCGCACGTCAGTCTGGCCAAATTCTCTATCAACAATAAACAAAAACAATTATGGAAGACTTTATCATTTCTATTTTCACTCGATTTCTCCCGCGTATTTCTCCATTGCTTCTAGGACAAGTTTGCCAACTGACGCGGTGGTTTCTAGAGGCCTGGAGTTCGAATCCCCTTGGACCAATATGGGAACGCCGATCCTCCAACCCTACAGTAAACATAGCCGAAGTTACCGTACGCAAACCGAAGTTATCGTACGCAACGCAGTTCACTCGTCGTACTCCAGTGGGTGGGGGCTCAAAGCCGTCGTACCTGCGCGGCTCCAATCGTCGACCTGGAGGCGATACGATCGTAAATCGCGAGTTCTCACCCACTCGACCAGTGTCATGGTAAAATCGCTCATTTACGACACCGTTTACGACGCCATTTACGACGAGCAGTTTCTACATTGCTAAGTAGACTCTCTGGTCACATTCATACGTCTGGCCTTCCTCCACGCTCGCATGGACTTATTACAACTATTTATTATCAATAATAACAACAAAATTGTCATACATTATGTTACTGATACAATCGTAACTTCTGCTAGTCTCGCTCCTTCCCATTCTCTCTCTCTCTCTCTCTCTCTCTCTCTCTCTCTCTCTCTCTCTCTCTCTCTCTCTCTCTCTCTCATATAATAATAATAATAATAATAATAATAATAATAATAATAATGATAATTTGTAATAAAATCGTAATTTCTGCTATTTTGGCCCCTTCATCCAATAATGATAATAATAATAATAATAATAATAATAATTATAATAATTATTATTATTATTATTATTATTATTATTATTATTATTATAGCAGTTGTAAATAACAACATTCTTCCCTTCTACCCGGAACGAGTGGGTTGTGTGTGCGGTACAACATACTGTCGGTTGCCGGGCGGGGCGGGGCGGGGCGGGGCGGGGCGGGGCGGGACGGGACGGGACGGGACGGGGCGGGGCGGGGCGGGGTGGGGCGGGGTGGGGCGGGGCGGGACGGGGCGGGGCGGGGCGGACGCGGGGTCGAGCTAACCACCATCACCACCACTAAACAAGCGGTTGGCCATAACCCCCCTTATGGCCACAACAGCCTCGTTACATCCACAAAACGACCTCTTCTACCTACTCGTTAATCCCACATGTTAAACGATACATCTCATTAAATCCAAAAACCTTCTCGATAAACCTCCCATATTCAAAGACACTCATATATATCATATATATCAAACACACTCATATATATCATATATATATATATATATATATATATATATATATATATATATATATATCATATATATCATATATAAGAAATAAATAATCCAGAAAGACATTCACATACCTTTGTGCTCTCTACGAAATTCTGTGGTTTTGTATATAGATAGATAGATAGATAGATAGATAGATGGTTAAATATATAGATAGATAGATACATACATACATAGACAGATAGATAGATAAATAGATAGTTAAATATATAGATAGATAGATAGATAAATATACAGACAGATAGATACATAACGCATCCTAGGATATATCACGAATACCAGAATATATTTAAAAAAATATATATTTGCTAAACGCACACATGAAATAGTTCAAAAATAAAAATCACAGTACTCAAAGAATCTCAAGAAGTGGCGACAATGGCAGAGCCAACCCAACGTTACGAACAGATGCCTGCCATCCTTAAAGTCCTACGTCTGGCAACACTACACGCGATGAGAGAACAGCTAGAGCCCTACGTCTGGCAACACTTTATGTGCTCCACCAACGCTCCAACCTTACGTTTGGCAACATTACATGTACGACATATACGTTCCAACCTTACTTCTGCAACACTACATAAGCTACGACGAAGCTCCGGCCTTACGTCAGGCATCGCTGCACAAAACAACAGAAGATCAAGCTTTACGCCTGGCAGCACTATACAAGCTACAATAATATTTGTCTTACGCCTGGCAACGCTACATGGGCTACAAAAAAGTCTCAGCCTTACGTCTGGCAAAGCTACACGGGACACATCAACACCTCAGTCTTACGCGTCTGGCAACGTTAGACGAGCTACACCAAAGCGTCAGCCTTACGTCTGGCAACGCTACACAGGCTACACCAACGCATTAATCATACGTCTGGCACCATCACACGGGCAGCAACAAAGTTTCAACCTTACGTCCTAGCAAGTGTCACAAAATGTTCCCTCGCATCCAACAACACAAAATGTATTACATTTGACAACAGAAAAAGAATCTAAACCAACACCCCCATTAATCCATGAACATTATACGTCTGGCAACACTACCAAACACCAACTCCTCGACCCTACGCCTGGCAACATTGCAAGAGGTTTTATTCTTTTCCTTTTTTAACTTAAATGTCTTTAAATAGACTAATCATTTTAGTGATGGTTTAGGTGAAGGGTACCTGGCTACCCTGGTAGTTGGGGGCAATTATAGAGCGTACAGTGGGTACAAGACGTCAACACAGGAGGCTGAAAGGTGGGTCCGAGTTACAATACATCACTCTTACGTCTGGTAGTATCACTGCTATAGAAACGTTCCAAGTCTTACGCCTGGCAACACCAATGCTATATAAACGCTCCAAGTCTTACGTCCGGCAACATCAGTGCTACAAAAACGCCCCAAGGATTGTGTCTGGTAACATCACTGCTACAGAAAAGCCCCAAGTCTTACGTCTGGCAACGCCAATGCTATATAAACGCTCCAAGTCTTACGTCCGGCAACACCAGTGCTAAAGAAAACCCCCAAGTCTTATGTCTGGTAACGTCACTGTTACAGAAACGACCCAGTCTTACGTCTGGCAACACCAATGCTGCAGAAACGCTCGTTTTACGTCTGGCAACACTACTGCTACAGAAACGCTCCAGTTTTAAGTCTGGCAACACCACTACTACAGAAAAGCTGCAGTCATACGTCTGGCAACTACATAAACTACATAACCGTTATAGCCTTACATCTGGCGCCATCAATGGGTTACAGCGCCCGCTCCGACCTTAGTTAAGTACGTCTGGCAACGCTAGACGTGCTACATCAATGATCACTACACACACGTTTGACACTACAAGTGATACAACAACTGCTCCAACCCTACGTCTGGCAACAAGATATGGGCTACAGCAACCGCTCCAACCCTACGCATGGCAACACTACATGAGCTACAGTAGCGTTACAGCCTTCAGTCTGGTAACACTACACGGGTTACACCAACGCTCTCATACGTCTGGCAACACAACACGGGCTAAACCAACTCTCCCATACATCTGGCAACACTACACGGGCTACATCAACAATCACATGTCTAGCTACACTATACGGGGCTACACCAACATTCTTACACGTCTGGCAACACAACACGGGCTACCCCAACGCTCTCACACATCTGGCAACACAACACGGGCTACGCCAACGCTCTCACACATCTGGCAACACAACACGGGCTACGCCAACGCTCTCACACGTCTGGCAACACAACACGGGCTACGCCAACGCTCTAACACGTCTGGCAACGCTACACGAGCTACGCCAACGCCCTCACACGTCTGGCAACGCTACACGGGCTACGCCAGCGCCCTCACACGTCTGGCAACACAACACGAGCTACGCCAACGCCCTCACACGTCTGGCAACACAACACGGGCTACGCCAACGCCCTCACGCGTCTGGCAACGCTACAAGGGCTACGCCAACGCCCTCACACGTCTGGCAACGCTACACGGGCTACGCCAACGCCCTCACACGTCTGGCAACGCTACGCCAACGCCCTCACACGTCTGGCAACGCTACGCCAACGCCCTCACACGTCTGGCAACGCTACGTCAACGCCCTCACACGTCTGGCAACGCTACACGGGCTACGCCAACGCCCTCACACGTCTGGCAACGCTACACGGGCTTAAACAACAGCTCCAGCCTCACGCCTGGCAACATCGTACACCGGCAACACCGTGGCCCCAGCTCTTGGCAAAGTGAATACCATCTTCCTACACATTTCCTAATGTAAAAAAAGCTGGCATGTGTTATATGTAGTGGTGATGACCAGGAACTGTGTGGTAGTGGGCGCAGGTAGTGGCGGAGGGGAGGGTAGTGGTGATGATGCCAAGGGTGAAGAAGGGGGGGATAGTGGTGGAGGCGATCCAGGAAGGGAAGTGGCATCAACATACGCTGATCCACTACCCCAATGAGGCATTATCCCCATTGCCCCCACTACTACCCCCCATTGCCCCATTACCCTAGTGCTCCACTTCCTCGACGCCACCTCCTCCACTGGCCCACTACCCACACTGCCCGATCAACCACACTGCGCCACTACCCATCCACCTTCTCTCCACCCTCAACTTCACGAACCCCACTACTCCATGCTCCACTACCCCCTACTGCTCCACTACCCTCTCTACTTCACTATCTCCACTTCTCTAGTAACCCCCTCTACTCCACTACCCCTTATTACTCCACACTCCACTACCCGGATTACACCACTGCTCCACTTCCTCCTATACACCACTGCTCCACTTACCCCAATACATCACTGCTCCACTTCCCTAATTACTCCACTTCCCCCAATACACCACTGCTCCACTTCCCCCCATTACTCCACACTCCACTACCCGCATTACACCACTGCTCCACTTCCCCCAATACACCACTGCTCCACTTCCCCCAATACACCAATGCTCCACTTCCCCCAATACACCACTGCTCCACTTCCCCCAATACACCAATGCTCCACTTCCCCCAATACACCACTGCTCCACTTCCCCCAATACACCACTGCTCCACTTCCCCCAATACACCAATGCTCCACTTCCCCCAATACACCACTGCTCCACTTCCCCCAATACACCACTGCTCCACTTCCCCCAATACACCACTGCTCCACTTCCCCCAATACACCACTGCTCCACTTCCCCCAATACACCACTGCTCCACTTCCCCCAATACACCACTGCTCCACTTCCCCCAATACACCACTGCTCCACTTCCCCCAATACACCACTGCTCCACTTCCCCCAATACACCACTGCTCCACTTCCCCCAATACACCACCGCTCCACTTCCCCCAATACACCACTGCTCCACTTCCCCCAATACACCACTGCTCCACTTCCCCCAATACACCACTGCTCCACTTCCCCCAATACACCACTGCTCCACTTACCCCCATTACACCACTACTCCACTACTACCCTCCTGCTCCACTAACCCCCCCCCTCCACTAGGTCTACATACAAGACCCAGCCGTACGTAATACATGTCTCCAGTAAGACCCCCCCAGCTCCCGTTTTCAGTAACGAATGACGTAACGAAAATATCCTCTTACAGTGTGTGTGTGTGTGTGTGTGTGTGTGTGTGGCCACCACTGTGGCCACACACACACGCCACAGTGGCGGTGGCCACACCCGCACTGCGGAAGTGGAGAGGCAGTGAGAGGCATGTGTGGCGCGAGGCAGCTGGACGGCCGGCACGTGGGCCCACACCACATAGGTAACCACGTGCTGTAACCACGTGACACAACCACGACACCACGGCCCCCCCCCTTCCTCATCAAGGTGTTACCGGGCTCCGCCGGCCTGAGGTGACACCACGAGTTAAAAAAAAAAAAAAAAAAATAAAAAATAAAAGTCACTAGTAACGAGGCTGGATGGACGAGTCCACACCTTGTCCCTGCTACTGAACATAGCGCAACCCACACACTACTACATCAGCTACCCCCCCCCCCCAGCCAAGGGGGGAGGGTGGAGGGGGGAATCCCCCCACCCCCCCTCCTCAGCTGGTGCCCCACACACACACACACACACACACACACACACACACACACACAGGAGTAAAGACGTGGTCCATATACACAAGGTCAAGAAACGAGGCAACACGAGTGTAAATATGTATATAAACACGACGATAAGTTGCCAAGTGCACTTTCGTGTCATAATCACATCATCAGGGGAGACACAAGAGAGAAATATAACAACAGTCAGTTGATATACAACGAAGAGACGTAGCTAGGACGCCATTTGGTAAACATGTGATTGTCCAAATGGCGTCGTAGCTACGTCTCTTCGATGTGTATCAACTGACTGTTATATTTCTCTCTTGTGTCTCCCCTGATGATGTGATTATTACACGAAAGTGCACTTGGCAACTTATCGTGTTTCAATTTCCCCGTGGACTCATAGGAATATAATATATATATATATATATATATATATATATATATATATATATATATATATATATATATATATATATATATATATATAAAAATATATTCATCTATTATACTTTGTCGCTATCTCCCGAGTTAGCGAGGTAGCGCAAGGAAACAGACGAGAGAATGGCCCAACCCACCCACATACACATGTATATACATACACGTCCACACACACACACACACACACACACACACACACACACACACACACACATACCTATACATTTCAACGTATACATATATGTACATACACAGACATATACATATATACACATGTACATAATTCATACTTGCTGCCTTTATTCATTCCCGTCGCCACCCCGCCACACATGAAATGACAACCCCTCACCCCGCATGTGCGCGAGGTTGCGCAAGGAAAAGACAACAAAGGCCACATTCGTTGACACTCAGTCTCTAGCTGTCATGTAATAATGCACCGAAACCACAGCTCCCTTTCCACATCCAGGCCCCACAAAACTTTTCATGGTTTACCCCAGACGCTTCACATGCCCTGGTTCAATCCATTGACAGCACGTCGACCCCGGTATACCACATCATTCCAATTCACTCTATTCCTTGCACGCCTTTCACCCTCCTGCATGTTCAGGGCCCGATAGCTTAAAATCTTTTTCATTCCATCCTTCCACCTCCAATTTGGTTTCCCACTTCTCCTCGTTCCCTCCACCTCCGACACATATATCCTCTTTGTCAATCTTTCCTCACTCATTCTCTCCATGTGACCAAACCATTTCAATACACCCTCTTCTGCTCTCTCAACCACACTCTTTCTATTACCACACATCTCTCTTATCCTTTCATTACTTGTTCGATCAAACCACCTCACACCACATATTGTCCTCAAACATCTCATTTCCAGCACATCCATCCTCCTCCGCACAACTCTACCAACAGCCTACGCCTCGCAACCATACAACATTGTTGGAACCACTATTCCTTCAAACATACCCATTTTTGCTTTCCGAGATAATGTTCTCGCCTTCCACACATTTTTCAACGCTCCCAGAACTTTCGCCCCCTCCCCCACCCTGTGACTCACTTCCGCTTCTATGGTTCCATCCGCTGCCAAATCCACTCCCAGATATCTAAAACGCTTCACTTTCTCCAGTTTTTCTCCAATCAAACTTACCTCCCAAATGATTTGTCCCTTAACCCTACTGTACCTAATAGCCTTGCTCTTATTCACATTTACTCTCAGCTTTCTTCTTTCACACGATTTACCACACTCAGTCACACGTTTCTGCAATTTCTCACCCGAATCAGCCACCAGCACTGTATCATCAGCGAACAACAGTCTGCATACTTGCCCTTCTCTCCAAACCTCTTGTACTCACCTCCCTATTAACCACATCCATAAACAAATTAAACAACCATGGAGACATCACGCACCCCTGCCGCAAACCGACATTCACTGAGAACCAATCACTTTCCTCTCTTCCTACTCGTACACATGCCTTGCATCCTCGATAAAAACTTTTCACTGCTTCAAGCAACTTGCCTCCCACACCATATATTCTTCATACCTTCCACAGAGCATCTCTATCAACTCTATCATATGCCTTCTCCAGATCCATAAATGCTACATACAAATCCATTTGCTTTTCTAAGTATTTCTCACATACATTCTTCAAAGCAAACACCTGATCCACACATCCTCTACCACTTCTGAAACCACTCTGCTCTTCCCCAATCTGATGCTCTGTACATGTCTTCACCCTCTCAATCAATACCCTCCCATATAATTTACCAGGAATACTCAACAAACTTATACCTCTGTAATTTGAGCACTCACTTTTTATCCCCTTTGCTTTTGTACAATGGCACTATGCAAGCATTTCGCCAATCCTCAGGCACCTCACCATGAGTCATACATACATTAAATAACCTTACCAACCAGTCAACGATACAGTCACACCCTTTTTTAATAAATTCCACTGCAATACCATCCAAACCTGCTGCCTTGCCGGCTTTCATCTTCCGCAAAACTTTTACTACCTCTTCTCTGTTTACCAAATCATTTTCCCTAACCCTCTCACTTTGCACACCACCTCGACCAAAACACCCTATATCTGCCACTCTATCATCAAACACATTCAACAAACCTTCAAAATACTCACTCCATCTCCTTCTCACATCACCACTACTTGTTATCACCTCCCCATTAGCCCCCTTCACTGAAGTTCCCATTTGTTCTCTTGTCTTACGCACTTTATTTACCTCCTTCCAGAACATCTTTTTATTCTCCCTAAAATTTAATGATACTCTCTCACCCCAACTCTCATTTGCCTTCTTTTTCTCCTCTTACACTTTTCTCTTGACCTCCTACCTCTTTCTTTTATACATCTCCCAGTTATTTACACTATTTCCCTGCAAAACTCGTCCAAATGCCTCTCTCTTCTCTTTCGCTAATAATCTTACTTTTTCATCCCACCACTCACTACCCTTTCTAATCTGCCCACCTCCCACGCTTCTCATGCCACAAGCATCTTTTGCGCAAGCCATCACTGCTTCCCTAAATACATCCCATTCCTCCTTCACTCCCCTTACGTCCTTTGCTCTCACCTTTTTCCATTCTTTACTCAGTCTCTCCTGGTACTTCCTCACACAGGTCTCCTTCCCAAGCTCACTTACTCTCACCACTCTCTTCACCCCAACATTCTCTCTTCTTTTCTGAAAACCTCTACATATCTTCACCTTCGCCTCCACAAGATAATGATCAGACATCCCTGCAGTTGCATCTCTCAGCATATCAACATCCAAAAGTCTCTCTTTCACGCGCCTATCAATGAACACATAATCCAATAACGCTCTCTGGCCATCTCTCCTACTTACGTATGTATACTTATGTATATCTCGCTCTTTAAACCAGGCATTCCCAATCACCAATCCTTTTTCAGCACATAAATCTACAAGTTCTTCACCATTTCCATTTACAACACTGAACACCCCATGTACACCAATTATTCCCTCAACTGCCACATTACTCACCTTTGCATTCAAATCACCCATCACTATAACCCGGTCTTGTGCATCAAAACTACTAACACACTCATTCAGCTGCTCCCAAAACACTTGCCTCTCATGATCTTTCTTCTCATGCCCAGGTGCATATGCACCAATAATCTCCCATCTCTCTAATCACTTTCAGTTTTACCCATATCAATCTAGAGTTTACTTTCTTACACTCTATCACATACTCCCACCACTCCTGCTTCAGGAGTAGTGCTACTCCTTCCCTTGCTCTTGTCCTCCCATCAACCCCTGACTTTACTCCCAAGACATTCCCAAACCACTCTTCCCCTTTCCCCTGTCGGTATTTCTAGACGTTATATCATTATTGTGTGAACGTTAGTGTGTGTGTGTGTGTGTGTGTGTGTGTGTGTGTGTGTGTGTGTGTGTGTGTGTGTGTGTTTTCCCCCTCGCACCTGAGACAAATATATACAAAACATGTGGGCACAGCCCTAACCCCCCCACCCCCCTTCTCTCACTCTCTCTCTCTCTCTCTCTCTCTCTCTCTCTCTCTCTCTCTCTCTCTCTCTCTCTCTCTCTCTCTCTCTCACCTCACACCACCACCGCCCGCCTTCACTCTCCCTCAGCAAGGGGAGTGTGTGTGTGTGTGTGTGTGTGTGTGTGTGAGCCCTTGAATATGGCGATGACCCTTGACCCTTAGCTAAAATGGGTCAGGTCAGAGGATTCGGGCCATGATAACCAAGCCCCGCCCCCCTTACACCCCCTCACACCCCCCCAGTGTCCCAACCTTTCTATACGGCAGGTCACACAGCTGGACACACACACACACACACACACACACACACACACACATACGTGACACCCTCCTTTGTTTAGGCCAAGCACAGGTGTGAAGGTCATATACATTATATATATATATATATATATATATATATATATATATATATATATATATATATATATATATATATATATATTCCTATGAGTCCACGGGGAAAATGAAACACGAAAAGTTCCCAAGTGCACTTTCGTGTAATAATCACATCATCAAGGGAGACACAAGAGAGAAATATAACAGTCAGTTGATATACATCGAAGAGACGTCCTAGCTTCGTCTCTTCGTTGTATATCAACTGACTGCTGTACTTCTCTCTTGTGTCTCCCCTGATGATGTGATTATTACACGAAAGTGCACTTGGGAACTTTTCGTGTTTAAATTTTCCCCGTGGACTCATAGGAATATCTTGATCACGCGCAAAATTGTGATCCTTTCCAACATATATATATATGCTTTTTCCGGTGTGGCGGGGTAGCAACAGGAATGGATGAAAGCAAGCAAGTGTGAATATGTACATGTGTCTGTGTCTCTGTGTATATGTGTGTATATGTTGATATGTATATGTGTGTCTCTGTGTATATGTGTGTATATGTTGATATGTATATGTGTGTCTCTGTGTATATGTGTGTATATGTTGATATGTATATGTGTGTCTCTGTGTATATGTGTGTATATGTTGATATGTATATGTGTGTCTCTGTGTATATGTGTGTATATGTTGATATGTATATGTGTGTCTCTGTGTATATGTGTGTAAATGTTGATATGTATATGTGTGTCTGTGTATATGTGTGTATATGTTGATATGTATATGTGTGTCTCTGTGTATATGTGTGTATATGTTGATATGTATATGTGTGTCTCTGTGTATATGTGTGTATATGTTGATATGTATATGTGTGTCTCTGTGTATATGTGTGTATATGTTGATATGTATATGTGTGTCTCTGTGTATATGTGTGTATATGTTGATATGTATATGAGCGTATGTGGGCGTTAATGTTTATATATTTACATATGAGCGGATGGGCCATGCGTCGTCTGTTTCCTGGCGCTACCTCGCTGACGCGGGAAACAGCGATTAAACATGATCAACAAAATAAATATGAGTGTTAGCGCCACTCAATTTCGGACACATATGGACACATATAAACCACATTTTCTGTCCACAGGACAAAATTACCACCGTGGATATCTGTCATCTGTCCATCTCTGGTCGCTGTGTTCACCTGGGTTCGATGGCGAAGGCCTCATTCCCCCCCCCCTTCACACCCCCCTGAGCACGACGGTACGACCCTTGAGCACGACGGTACGACCATTGAGCACGACGGTACGATCCTTGAGCACGACGGTACGATCCTTGAGCACGACGGTATACGACCCCTTGAGCACGACGGTACGACCATTGAGCACGACGGTACGACCCTTGAGCACGACGGTACGATCCTTGAGCACGACGGTATACGACCCCTTGAGCACGACGGTACGACCATTGAGCACGACGGTACGACCCTTGAGCACGACGGTACGACCCTTGAGCACGACGGTACGACCCTTGAGCACGACGGTACGACCCTTGAGCACGACGGTAAGACCCTTGAGGACGACGGTACGACCCTTAAGCACGACGGTACGACCCTTAAGCACGACGGTACGACCCTTGAGCACGACGGTGCGACCCTTGAGCACGACGGTATGATCACTCAGCACGACGGTACGACCCTTGAGCACGACGGTACGACCCTTGAGCACGACGGTAAGACCCTTGAGGACGACGGTACGACCCTTGAGCACGACGGTACGACCCTTGAGCACGACGGTACGACCCTTGAGCACGACGGTAAGACCCTTGAGGACGACGGTACGACCCTTGAGCACGACGGTACGATCCTTGAGCACGACGGTGCGACCCTTGAGCACGACGGTACGATCCTTGAGCACGACGGTACGACCCTTGAGCACGACGGTACGACCCTTGAGCACGAAGGTACGATCCTTGAGCACGACGGTGCGACCCTTGAGTACGACGGTACGACCCTTGAGCACGACGGTGCGACCCTTAAGCACGACGGTATGATCACTCAGCACGACGGTACGACCCTTGAGCACGACGGTACGACCCTTGAGCACGACGGTGCGACCCTTAAGCACGACGGTATGATCACTCAGCACGACGGTACGACCCTTGAGCACGACGGTACGACCCTTGAGCACGACGGTACGACCCTTGAGGACGACGGTAAGACCCTTGAGGACGACGGTACGACCCTTGAGCACGACGGTACGATCCTTGAGCACGACGGTGCGACCCTTGAGCACGACGGTACGATCCTTGAGCACGACGGTACGACCCTTGAGCACGACGGTACGACCCTTGAGCACGAAGGTAAGATCCTTGAGCACGACGGTACGACCCCTAGAGCACGACGGTACCACCCTTTTGGTATGATACCCCGGCCCTTTGAAATGAGCCTTTTATGGTCGGGTCAAGGGCCAGCCTTTCACACCCGAGTGTCGTAGAGTCGTCCTTCAGGGTCGTTCACGTCAGGCTCAAGGACAGTCGTACCGTCGTGCTCGAAGACCGTCGTACCGTCGTGCTCGAAGACCGTCGTACCGTTGTGCACGGGGCGGCGTACCGCTGTGCACGGGGCGGCGTACCGCTGTGCACGGGGCGGCGTACCGTTGTGCACGGGGCGGCGTACCGTTGTGCACGGGGCGACGTACCGTTGTGCACTAAGCGGCGTATCGCTGTGCACGGGGCGGCGTACCGTTGTGCACGGGGTGGCGTACCGTCGTGCACGGGGCGGCGTACCGTTGTGCAAGGGGCGGCGTACCGTTGTGCACGGGGCGGCGTACCGCTGTGCACTGGGCGGCGTACCGTTGTGCTCGAGGACCGTCGTAAAGTTGTGCACGGGGCGGCGTACCGTTGTGCACTGGGCGGCGTACCGCTGTGCACGGGGCGGCGTACCGTTGTGCACGGGGCGGCGTACCGTCGTGCTCGAAGACCGTCGTACCGTCGTGCTCGAAGACCGTCGTACCGTTGTGCACGGGGCGGCGTACCGTTGTGCACGGGGCGGCGTACCGAAATAAACCATGACACACCAAAGCTAAACCCGGGGCGGCGGCGGCGGTGGTTTATTAAAACAGCCGCGCTACATGTCAGCCGCCCAAACAGGTGGGTGGCGGTCTGGGTGGCGGTCGGCTCGCCATGACGTTGTGTGTTAACGCTATTTAAAAACGTAACAGAACCGCCCACCCAACCCTGTGAGCCCCCCAGGTGGGCGGTGGTCTGGTGGGGGGAACAGCCCAGCGGTGGTCTGGTGGGGGGAACAGCCCAGCGGTGGTCTGGTGGGGGGAACAGCCCAGCGGTGGTCTGGTGAGGGGAACAGCCCAGCGGTGGTCTGGTGGGGAGAACAGCCCAGCGGTGGTCTGGTGAGGGGAACAGCCCGGCGGTGGTCTGGTGGGGGGAACAGCCCAGCGGTGGTCTGGTGAGGGGAACAGCCCAGCGGTGGTCTGGTGGGGAGAACAGCCCGGTGGTGGTCTGGTGGGGAGAACAGCCCAGCGGTGGTCTGGTGGGGGGAACAGCCCAGCGGTGGTCTGGTGAGGGGAACAGCCCAGCGGTGGTCTGGTGGGGAGAACAGCCCGGTGGTGGTCTGGTGGGGAGAACAGCCCAGCGGTGGTCTGGTGGGGAGAACAGCCCAGCGGTGGTCTGGTGGGGGAAACAGCCCGGCGGTGGTCTGGTGGGGGGAACAGCCCAGCGGTGGTCTGGTGGGGGGAACAGCCCAGCGGTGGTCTGGTGGGGAGAACAGCCCGGCGGTGGTGGTCTGGTGGGGAGAACAGCCCGGCGGTGGTCTGGTGAGGAGGAGGAACAGGCCGGTGGTGGTCTGGTGGGGGGAACAGCCCGGAGGTGGTCTGGTGGGGGGAACAGCCCAGCGGTGGTCTGGTGAGGGGAACAGCCCGGAGGTGGTCTGATGGGGGGAACAGCCCAGCGGTGGTCTGGTGGGGGGAACAGCCCAGCGGTGGTCTGGTGGGGGGAACAGCCCGGCGGTGGTCTGGTGGGGGGAACAGCCCAGCGGTGGTCTGGTGGGGAGAACAGCCCGGCGGTGGTCTGGTGAGGGGAACAGGCCGGTGGTGGTCTGGTGGGGAGAACAGCCCGGCGGTGGTCTGGTGAGGGGAACAGCCCGGCGGTGGTCTGGTGGGGGAACAGCCCGGCGGTGGTGGTCTGGTGGGGAGAACAGCCCAGCGGTGGTCTGGTGGGGAGAACAGCCCAGCGGTGGTCTGGTGGGGAGAACAGCCCAGCGGTGGTCTGGTGGGGGAACAGCCCGGCGGTGGTGGTCTGGTGGGGAGAACAGCCCGGCGGTGGTCTGGTGGGGAGAACAGCCCAGCGGTGGTCTGGTGGGGAGAACAGCCCAGCGGTGGTCTGGTGGGGAGAACAGCCCAGCGGTGGTCTGGTGGGGGGAACAGCCCAGCGGTGGTCTGGTGGGGGGAACAGCCCAGCGGTGGTCTGGTGGGGGGAACAGCCCAGCGGTGGTCTGGTGGGGAGAATAGCCCAGCGGTGGTCTGGTGGGGGGAACAGCCCAGCGGTGGTCTGGTGGGGGGAACAGCCCAGCGGTGGTCTGGTGGGGAGAACAGCCCGGAGGTGGTCTGATGGGGGGAACAGCCCGGAGGTGGTCTGATGGGGGGAACAGCCCAGCGGTGGTCTGGTGGGGGGAACAGCCCGGCGGTGGTCTGGTGGGGGGAACAGCCCGGCGGTGGTCTGGTGAGGGGAACAAGCCGGCGGTGGTCTGGTGAGGGGAACAGCCGTAGGTGTCTGGTAGGAACCCTCCGGCGGCGTGCGGTGAGGGTAACCCCGCGGGCGGGTCTGTGGGAAAGGCCGTGGTGGTCTGGGAGAACAGCCCAGCTGTCTGGGGGGGAACCCCGCGTGGTACGTGGAACATCATCCCGTTGACCATACAAGCCTCACCCCCCCCAATCACCGCTGACGTAGACCTTAACCCCCACTAACCTCAACCCCGCCACATAACCTCAACCCCGCCACACAACCTCAACCCCGCCACATAACAACCTCAACCCCGCCACATAACAACCTCAACCCCGCCACCAAACCTCAACCCCGCCACATAACAACCTCAACCCCGCCACATAACCTCAACCCCGCCACATAACCTCAACCCCACCACACAACCTCAACCCCGCCACACAACCTCAACCCCGCACAGCTCAACCTTAACCCCGCCACACAACCTCAACCCCTCCATACAACCTCAACCCCGCCACACAACCTCAACCCCGCCACAGCTCAACCTTAACCCCGCCACACAACCTCAACCCCTCCACACAACCTCAACCCCGCCACATAACCTCAACCTTAACCCCTCTACACAACCTCAACCCCGCCACACAACCTCAACCCCGCCACATAACCTCAACCCCGCCACAGCTCAACCTCAACCCCTCCACACAACCTCAACCCTGCCACATAACCTCAACTTCAACCCCGCCACACAACCTCAACCCCGCCACATAACAACCTCAACCCCGCCACATAACTCAACCTCAACCCCGCCACACAACCTCAACCTCAACCCCGCCACATAACAACCTCAACCCCGCCACATAACTCAACCTCAACCCCGCCACACAACCTCAACCTCAACCCCGCCACATAACAACCTCAACCCCGCCACATAACTCAACCTCAACCCCGCCACACAACCTCAACCTCAACCCCGCCACATAACAACCTCAACCCCGCCACACAACCTCAACCTCAACCCCGCCACATAACAACCTCAACCCCGCCACATAACTCAACCTCAACCCCGCCACACAACCTCAACCTCAACCCCGCCACATAACAACCTCAACCCCGCCACACAACCTCAACCTCAACCCCGCCACACAACCTCAACCCCGCCACATAACTCAACCTCAACCCCGCCACACAACCTCAACCTCAACCCCGTCACACAACCTCAACCCCGCCACACAACCTCAACCTCAACCCCGTCACACAACCTCAACCCCGCCATATAACTCAACCTCAACCCCGCCACATAACTAGCCTTCAACATCACCAAACGAACCTGCCTTGAACAGCTTCAGTACGGAACCCACTAGATCATGGGGTTGAACCTGTAGCTACACTACGGAACCCACTAAATCATGGGGTTGAACCTTCAGCTTCGGTACGGAACCCACTAGATCATGGGGTTGAACCTTCAGCATTGGTACGGAACCCACTAATCATGGGGTTGAATCTTCAGCTCCAGTACGGAACCCACTAGATCATGGGGTTGAACCTTCAGCATCAGTACGGAACCCACTAGATCATGGGGTTGAACCTGTAGCTACACTACGGAACCCACTAAATCATGGGGGTTGAACCTTCAGCTCTAGTACGGAACCCACTACATCATGGGGTTGAACCTTCAGCCCTAGTACGGAACCCACTAGATCATGGGGTTGAAACCTTTAGGTTACTTTGGAACCCACTAGATCATGGGGTTGAACCTTCAGCATCGGTACGGAACCCACAAGATCATGGGGTTGAATCTTCAGCTTAGGTTCGGAACCCACTAGATCATGGGATTGAACCTTCAGCATCGGTACGGAACCCACAAGATCATGGGGTTGAATCTTCAGCTTAGGTTCGGAACCCACTAGATCATGGGATTGAACCTTCAGCATCGGTACGGAACCCACAAGATCATGGGGTTGAATCTTCAGCTTAGGTTCGGAACCCACTAGATCATGGGATTGAACCTTCAGCTCCAGTACGGAACCCACTAGATCATGGGGTTGAACCGTCAGCATCAGTACGGAACCCACTACATCATGGGGTTGAACCTTCAGCTCTAGTACGGAACCCACTAGATCATGGGGTTGAACCTTCAGCTCTAGTACGGAACCCACTACATCATGGGGGGGTTGACCCCGCTATCTTAACCCACTACATTTCACATAAACATTCCTTCCTCGCTCTCCCCATCCCCCCCCCCCTCCCCCCCGAACCTAGCGGGTTTAGCGTGAGGAAGGCGCTCGAAATAAGCCCGCGGGCCGCTAAGTTTAGCAGCATCTTTGTTCACTGGGGGATATTCCCGCGCACATTGGACGCGCCAGCCATCTTTCCTTTTTTTTTTTTTCTTTTTTTTTCCTGGCGCGGGGCGACCTAGGTAGCCTGCAGTACGGGTCAAGGACGTGAGATACACTGTACTAGGTAAGAAAAAAACTTTTACTTTTTTTTACACAGGAGAACTCAGGGCTCCAGACATACACTATACTAGGAAAAAAAAGGGCCATTTTTTTCCATAGGATAACTCAGGGCTCCAGTCATACACTATACTAGGAAAAAAAAGGGCCATTTTTTTTCATAGGATAACTCAGGGCTCCAGATTCACACTGTACTAAGAAAAAAAATGTCTTTTTTCCATAGGATAATTCAGCGCTCCAGACTCACACTATACTAAGAAAAAAATGCCTTTTTTTTTTTACAGGATTATTCAGGGCTCCAGACACACACTATACTAGGAAAAAAAAGGGCCATTTTTTTCCATAGGATAACTCAGGGCTCCAGTCATACACTATACTAGGAAAAAAAATGCCATTTTTTCCATAGGATAATTCATGGCTCCAGATTCACACTGTACTAAGAAAAAAAAATGTCTTTTTTTCACAGGATAATTCAGCGCTCCAGACACACTATACTAGGAAAAAAAAAAATGCCTTTTTTCCACAGGATAATTCAGGGCTCCAGACACACACACACACACACACACACACACACACACCGTACCCTTTTTTTTCACAGGATTACTAGGATAAAAACATTTTTTTTTCTTCTACACAGAACTCAGTAGGACCAGATTCACACTGTACTAGAAAACAATATCTTTTTTCCCCCCCCACAGGATAACTAACTAAGCGTCGTGGGTTCTCCTATGTAATGAAAATCGGTCGATATAGTGACCTACCACTCGGTATTTACCTTTGTCTGCCGTCCTAGAAAACGGAGACATTACCCAACCCGCAGCCGCTGTACTTCCTTTGTTTCTAGCCATGCCAAAACGTAGAAAACAAGTTCGAATTATCCAGCGTCCGTTCATACTGTTAACCCTCGTAGAAAACGCGAACCGGACTATTATTATTATTATTATTATTATTATTATTATTATTATTATTATTACTATCATTATTATTATTATCATTACTATTATTATGATCATTATTTTCATTAACAGTTATTATCATTATTATTATCATTATCATTATTATTATTATTATTATTATTATTATTATCATAATTATTATCATTATTACTATTATCATTATTTTCATTATCAGTTATTATTATCATTATTATTATTATTATTATTATTATTATTATTATTATTATATATTATATTATATATTATTATATTATTATCATTATCATACAAAGTATTCAAATACTTTCCATTTCTCAAATATTTTTCTCAATAAAATAATATTCTAAGGTTCCAATACCTTGCCTGAAGATCGCTTCCAGACCGTATATACACTTTCTGTACGACCTCCCTCGTACTACCCTCCTGAGCACGACGGTACGACCCTTGACACGACGTACATCCTTGACACGACGTACGACCCTTGACACGAAGTACACCTTGACACGACGACATCTACCGACGTACGACCCATGACACACGTACGACCCATTAACACGGTCGATCTTACCGACGTACACCTTACACGACGTACGATCCTTGACACGACGGTAGTCCTTACACGAATACGACCTTGAGCACGACGACGATCCTTACACGACGGTACGACCTTGACACGACGGTACGACCCTTGAGCACGACGGTGCGACCCTTGAGCACGACGGCACAACCCTTAAGCACGACGGTACGACCCTTGAGCACGACGGTACGACCCTTGAACACGACGGTACGACCCTTGAGCACGACGGTACGACCCTTGAGCACGACGGTACGACCCTTGAGCACGACGGTACGACCCTTGAGCACGACGGTACAATCCTTGAGCACGACGGTACGATCCTTGAACACGACGGTACGACCCTTGAGCACGACGGTACGACCCTTGAGCACGACAGTACGACCCTTGAGCACGACGGTACGACCCATGAGCACGACGGTACGACCCTTGAGCACGACGGTACGACCCTTGAGCACGACGGTACGACCCTTGAGCACGACGGTACGACCCTTGAGCACGACGGTACGACCCATGAGCACGACGGTACGACCCTTGAGCACGACGGTACGACCCTTGAGCACGACGGTACGACCCTTGAGCACGACGGTACGATCCTTGAGCACGACGGTACGACCCATGAGCACGACGGTACGACCTTGAGCACGACGGTACGACCCTTGAGCACGACGGTACGACCCTTGAGCACGACGGTACGACCCATGAGCACGACGGTGCGATCCTTGAGCACGACGGTACGACCCATGAGCACGACGGTACGACCCTTGAGCACGACGGTACGACCCTGGGGCACGACGGTACGACCCTTGAGCACGACGGTGCGACCCTTGAGCACGACAGTACGACCCTTGAGCACGACGGTACGACACTTGAGCACGACGGTACGATCTTTGAGCACGACGGTACGACCCTTGAGCACGACGGTGCGATCCTTGAGCACGACGGTACGACCCTTGAGCATGACGGTACGACCCTGGTGCACGACGGTACGACCCTTGAGCACGACGGTACGACCCTTGAGCACGACGGTACGATCCTTGAGCACGACGGTACGACCCTTGACCACGACGGTACGACCCATGAGCACGACGGTACGACCCTTGAGCACGACGGTACGACCCTTGAGCACGACGGTACGATCCTTGAGCACGACGGTACGACACTTGAGCACGACGTTACGACCCTTGAGCACGACGGTACGACCCTTGAGCACGACGGTGCGACCCTTGAGCACGACGGTACGACCCTTGAGCACGACGGTACGACCCTTGAGCACGACGGTACGACCCTTGAGCACGACGGTACGACCCTTGAGCACGACGGTACGACCCTGGAGCACGACGGTACGACCCTGGAGCACGACGGTACGACCCTGAAGCACGACGGTACGACACTGGAGGACCAATCAACAAAGGCATCTGGCAGCCAATCAGCACAGACATTGGTACCCAATCAACAAAGGCATCTGGCAGCCAATCAGCACGAAGAGATTGGTAACCAATCAACAAAGACATCTGGCAGCCAATCAGCACATAGAGATTGGTAACCAATCAACACAGGCATCTGGCAGCCAATCAGTACGAAGAGATTGGTAACCAATCAACAAAGGCATCTGGCAGCCAATCAGTACGAAGAGATTGGTAACCAATCAACAAAGGCATCTGGCAGCCAATCAGTACGAAGAGATTGGTAACCAATCAACAAAGGCATCTGGCAGCCAATCAGCACATAGAGATTGGTAACCAATCAACAAAGGCATCTGGCAGCCAATCAGCTCAGAGATTGGTAACCAATCAAAAGACATCTGGCAGCCAATCAGCACAAAGGGATTGGTACCCAATCAACAAAGGCATCTGGCAGCCAATCAGCTCAGAGATTGGTAACCAATCAAAAGGCATCTGGCAGCCGATCAGCACAAAGGGATTGGTACCCAATCAACAAAGGCATCCTCCAGCCAATCAGCTCAAAGAGATTGGTAACCAATCAACAAAGGCATCTGGCAGCCAATCAGCTCAAAGAGATTGGTAACCACAGGAAGCTGGAGACCCAATCAACACAGAGAGATTGGTAACCAATCGCCAGAGGCAGCTGGGATTCCAATCAGAGGAAGGGATTGGCACTAGTAACATGAATACATATGTGACGAACCTTCAAAAATTCAGTAAAATATTTTTCACAAATTTTATTCAATTTTTCTTTCAAATTTTTAATATTTTTTTTTTCCCCAAAATGTATTTCTACTTTGTTCAATCTTTCAAGATTTTTTTCCCCTACACAATTTTTTTTTTTCATAATTTTCCCTTGATTTCCTCTAATATTTTCCCTATGGTTCATATCCCATGGATTTTTTCCCTAATAATTTCCCTATGCTTCAAATCCCCTGGATTTTTTCCTAATATTTTCCCTATGATTCATATCCCATGGATTTTTTCCCTAATAATTTCCCTATGGTTCAAATCCCATGGATTTTTCCCTAATATTTTCCCTATGGTTCATATCTCATGGATTTTTTCCTAATATTTTCCCTATGGTTCACATCTCATGGATTTTTTCCCTAATATTTTCCCTATGGTTCACATCTCATGGATTTTTTCCTAATATTTTCCCTATGCTTCATAACCCCTGGATTTTTTCCCTAATATTTTCCCTATGGTTCATATCTCATGAATATTTTCCTAATATTTTCCCTATGGTTCATATCCCCTGGATTTTTTCCTAATATTTTCCCTATGGTTCATATCTCATGAATTTTTTCCCTCAGCTCCGAATTCCTTGATTTTTTCCCTAATATTTTCCCCACGGTGGAAACCCTCTGCTTTTCCCTAATATTTTCCCTATGATTCAAACTCTCAAGATTTTTTTCTTTTTTTTTCCCCCCGACAAGGATTTTTTTTTCCCCCGTGAATAATTTCCCGTTTGCCTCATTCCCCCCCCCCCCCCCCAGGGGAGAAGGAGTTAAGGGGTGTGTGTGTGTGTGTGTGTGTTGGAGACCCCCAGCCAATCATGTTCGAGACCCGCGTTCATCTCAACCAATAAAAACGCGTGACTAATCGTGGTGAGTCTCCTCCCCCCCCCCCCCCTTTAATCACCCCTCTTCCCCAACTACCCCCCTAATCACCCCACTCCACCTCCCCCTAGAATCAACACCCCCCCAACAACCACCCCCCCATAAACCCCCCCCAACAACCACCCCCCCAAAAACCCCCCCCAACGCATATTGCCCTTAGCAACCCACCCCCCCCCCTTTCCCCTCCCTTCTCCCGCCTCTCGTTTTCTATCGTTGAGCCACGGCAGTGCACAATATGCTATACAATTTCCCCTTAATGATCTCTTTCGTTGTATTTCATCCAAAGGCCTTAATGAATTTCGGCATTATACCAAATGGCGTCCTAGCTACGTCTCTTCGTTGTATATCAACTGACTGTTATATTTCTCTCTTGTGTCTCCCCTGATGATGTGATTATTACACGAAAGTGCACTTGGGAACTTATCGTGTTATATATATATATATATATATATATATATATATATATATATATATATATATATATATATATATATATATATATATATTCCCGAGTCCACGGGGAAAGTGAAACACGATAAGTTGCCAAGTGCACTTTCGTGTAATAATCACATCATCTGGGGAGACACAAGACAAATATAGAGTCAGTTGATATACCCTAATGATAATTTCTCATTACGGAACCTATGCTGATCTTCAGTTAAATAATAATAATAATAATAATAATAATAATAATAATAATAATAATAATAATAATAATAATAATAATCCCCTTTGTTACTTATTCTAACAATTTACTTTAAAACCTGGAGAAAAAAATGGACCACTACGTCAAAAATTCGAAGTGTACATAAATTGTAAGTGGTGTTGCTTTAGTAAATTTGTAGTTCTTTGTCACTTTCCAGGGGGAAAGGGTCGACTATTTAAGAGATGAATTGGAAAACGATGATGTAAAAAAAAATAGGCCAAAGTTCACAATATCTTTGGTACCATAAACTGGGTAATGGGCGTATCAGGAGCCAGGAACCAATCGAAATAGGAACATGGAGACTCATCGTCTCGAACACACAGGATGGCAACATTGAGAAAGAGGGAGAGGTGGTCTAATACGAGACGTCAAATAGCCAAGAAGGTTCGACATGTGGTCTGGTGGAAGGTACAGGAGACATTTCCATTCAGCCAGGAACAAGAAGAACAAAATTAAGAACAGAACATCGTGAACCAGGCTGGGTGTAGTCCAGAACTTTGGCCATATGTTCATTTGTCAGTTGAAGAACAGTTACTCAGGTTGAAGAACAGTTACTCAGGTTGAAGAACAGTTACTCAGGTTGAAGAACAGTTACTCAGGTTGAAGAACAATTACTCAGTTGAAGAACAGTTACTCAGTTGAAGAACAGTTACTCAGGTTGAAGAACAATTACTCAGTTGAAGAACAGTTACTCAGGTTGAAGAACAGTTACTCAAGGTTGAAGAACAGTTATTCAAGTTCTAGAGGGATTGGAGAGAACAGAGGATGATGTAAGGATATGTGAAGAAATCCAACTTATCTAAGGATAACCATTAACTCATACAAATAGCTAAGTCTGCCTCGAAGAAACTGGGAATTCAGACACCGTCCATTTTCTAAAACGTCCAATTTTACCAGGGATGGCTCTAGGTCCTTGTATAGAGCTCTGCTCTCACAATCTAGGGTGGCTCTAGCTCTAAATATATATATACAGACTAGGGGTAGAACAGAATCTCAAGCCAGTCAATCTAGTCCATTCTTTTTTTCCAATCTGATCTGGAGACTTCATCCACTTGCCCCACGCTACAATGTGGGTTCTCTCTCTCTCTCTCTCTCTCTCTCTCTCTCTCTCTCTCTCTCTCTCTCTCTCTCTCTCTCTCTCTCTCTCTCATACAGACATTGCTTTCGTGTCTGCGCCCGAGGGCTGGCTGCTTGTGTGCCCCCCAACCATCACCAATCATTTAGGAACATTTCCTCTAACACTACGGGGAAAAAGAAAAAAAAAAGACTAAAACTAAAAAGACGAGAGGATGGGAGATGGTGCGAGATTGGAATGCCGAGTTGCAAGTTGGCACTGGTCGACCAGCACACGACCCAACCTGGGAGTGGGTGGGGGGGGGGTCCCAGGTGTGGTGAAGGTGGTAGGAGGGGGGGAGGGGGGGACGGACGTGTGCCCCCCCTCCCCCCCTGTGTGTGGCATGTGTTGACAGGAGGGACAGATGTGGCACAGCGTGACGTCACTACTGCCTTCACTGACGGCAAACCCTAATGATGATGATGATGTGTATGATGTGTATGATGATGTGTATGATGTGTATGATGATGTGTATGATGATGTGTATGATGTGTATGATGATGTGTATGATGAGGATGTGTATCATGATGTGTACGATGTGTATGATGATGTGTATGATGTGTATGATGATGTGTACGATGATGATGTGTATGATGATGTGTACGATGTGTATGATGATGATGTGTATGATGTGTATGATGATGTGTATGATGTGTATGATGATGTGTACGATGTGTATGATGATGATGTGTATGATGTGTATGATGATGTGTATGATGAGGATGTGTATAATGTGTACGATGATGATGTGTATGATGATGTGTATGATGATGTGTATGATGATGTGTATGACGCAACGCTGGTGGCAAGACGTGTAGTGGATGATGTATATATATACATAAGGCCAGCCCCTGCTGGAACCCGAGGCATTAAGTCATGTGTGTATATGTGTAATTATGTTTCAACTGACGATGTGTATTGTAGATGGAGGGAGTTCTACACTGGTGGGGGCCCCCATCTCTTGTACTGTACGGGGAGGGAGTTCTACACTGGTGGGGGCCCCCATCTCTTGTACTGTACGGGGAGGGAGTTCTACACTGGTGGGGGCCCCCATCTCTTGTACTGTACGGGGAGGGAGTTCTACACTGGTGGGGGCCCCCATCTCTTGTACTGTACGGGGAGGGAGTTCTACACTGGTGGGGGCCCCCATCTCTTGTACTGTACGGGGAGGGAGTTCTACACTGGTGGGTGCCCCATCTCTTGTACTGTACGGGGAGGGAGTTCTACACTGGTGGGGGGCCCCATCTCTTGTACTGTACGGGGAGGGAGTTCTACACTGGTGGGGGCCCCCATCTCTTGTACTGTACGGGGAGGGAGTTCTACACTGGTGGGGTCCCCATCTCTTGTACTGTACGGGGAGGGAGTTCTACACTGGTGGGTGCCCCCATCTCTTGTACTGTACGGGGAGGGAGTTCTACACTGGTGGGGGGCCCCATCTCTTGTACTGTACGGGGAGGGAGTTCTACACTGGTGGGGTCCCCATCTCTTGTACTGTACGGGGAGGGAGTTCTACACTGGTGGGTGCCCCCATCTCTTGTACTGTACGGGGAGGGAGTTCTACACTGGTGGGGGCCCCATCTCTTGTACTGTACGGGGAGGGAGTTCTACACTGGTGGGTGCCCCCATCTCTTGTACTGTACGGGGAGGGAGTTCTACACTGGTTGGGGTCCCATCTCTTGTACTGTACGGGGAGGGAGTTCTACACTGGTGGGGGTCCCATCTCTTGTACTGTACGGGGAGGGAGTTCTACACTGGTGGGGGTCCCCATCTCTTGTACTGTACGGGGAGGGAGTTCTACACTGGTTGGGGTCCCATCTCTTGTACTGTACGGGGAGGGAGTTCTACACTGGTTGGGGTCCCATCTCTTGTACTGTACGGGGAGGGAGTTCTACACTGGTGGGGGTCCCATCTCTTGTACTGTACGGGGAGGGAGTTCTACACTGGTGGGTGCCCCATCTTGTACTGTACGGGGAGGGAGTTCTACACTGGTGGGGGTCCCATCTCTTGTACTGTACGGTGAGGGAGTTCTACACTGGTGGGGGCCCCCATCTTGTACTGTACGGGGAGGGAGTTCTTCACTGGTGGGTGCCCCATCTTGTACTGTACGGGGAGGGAGTTCTTCACTGGTGGGGCCCCCATCTTGTACTGTACGGGGAGGGAGTTCTACACTGGTGGGGGTCCCATCTCTTGTACTGTACGGGGAGGGAGTTCTACACTGGTGGGGGCCCCATCTCTTATACTGTACGGGGAGGGAGTTCTACACTGGTGGGGGCCCCATCTCTTGTACTGTACGGGGAGGGAGTTCTACAGTAATGATTTCAGATCTTAAAGTTCGTGATCAGGTCACGCCTTACTCTTCTCTCTTCCACAGTGGACGTATCTAAGACCTTAACCTCTCAAACGTAACTAACCTCTAATTCTGATACATTTTTTTTCCTGCCCTCGTATGGACCTTCTCCATGAGCTCTTCCAGCTTGTAACGTGTGGTGACTGTAACGTGTGGTGTACTGTAACGTGTGGTGACTGTCTGTAACGTGTGGTGACTGTAACGTGTGGTGACTGTAACGTGTGGTGTACTGTAACGTGTGGTGACTGTCTGTAACGTGTGGTGACTGTAACGTGTGGTGTACTGTAACGTGTGGTGACTGTAACGTGTGGTGACTGTCTGTAACGTGTGGTGTCTGTAACGTGTGGTGTACTGTAACGTGTGGTGACTGTAACGTGTGGTGACTGTCTGTAACGTGTGGTGACTGTAACGTGTGGTGACTGTAACGTGTGGTGACTGTAACGTGTGGTGACTGTCTGTAACGTGTGGTGACTGTAACGTGTGGTGACTGTAACGTGTGGTGACTGTAACGTGTGGTGTACTGTAACGTGTGGTGACTGTCTGTAACGTGTGGTGACTGTCTGTAACGTGTGGTGACTGTAACGTGTGGTGACTGTAACGTGTGGTGACTGTAACGTGTGGTGACTGTCTGTAACGTGTGGTGACTGTAACGTGTGGTGACTGTAACGTGTGGTGACTGTAACGTGTGGTGTACTGTAACGTGTGGTGTACTGTAACATGTGGTGACTGTCTGTAACGTGTGGTGACTGTAACGTGTGGTGACTGTCTGTAACGTGTGGTGACTGTAACGTGTGGTGACTGTAACGTGTGGTGACTGTAACGTGTGGTGACTGTCTGTAACGTGTGGTGACTGTAACGTGTGGTGACTGTAATGTGTGGTGACTGTCTGTAACGTGTGGTGACTGTAACGTGTGGTGACTGTCTGTAACGTGTGGTGACTGTAACGTGTGGTGTACTGTAACGTGTGGTGACTGTCTGTAACGTGTGGTGACTGTCTGTAACGTGTGGCGACTGTCTGTAACGTGTGGTGACTGTAACGTGTGGTGACTGTAACGTGTGGTGACTGTAACGTGTGGTGACTGTCTGTAACGTGTGGTGACTGTAACGTGTGGTGAGTGTCTGTAACGTGTGGTGACTGTAACGTGTGGTGTACTGTAACGTGTGGTGACTGTCTGTAACGTGTGGTGACTGTAACGTGTGGTGTACTGTAACATGTGGTGACTGTCTGTAACGTGTGGTGACTGTAACGTGTGGTGACTGTCTGTAACGTGTGGTGACTGTAACGTGTGGTGACTGTCTGTAACGTGTGGTGACTGTAACGTGTGGTGACTGTAACATGTGGTGACTGTCTGTAACGTGTGGTGACTGTAACGTGTGGTGACTGTAACGTGTGGTGTACTGTAACATGTGGTGACTGTCTGTAACGTGTGGTGACTGTAACGTGTGGTGACTGTAACATGTGGTGACTGTCTGTAACGTGTGGTGACTGTAACATGTGGTGACTGTCTGTAACGTGTGGTGACTGTAACGTGTGGTGACTGTAACGTGTGGTGACTGTCTGTAACGTGTGGTGACTGTAACGTGTGGTGTACTGTAACGTGTGGTGACTGTCTGTAACGTGTGGTGACTGTAACGTGTGGTGTACTGTAACGTGTGGTGACTGTCTGTAACGTGTGGTGACTGTCTGTAACGTGTGGTGACTGTCTGTAACGTGACACTGGTGACTGTCTGATGTGGTGACTGTCTGTAACGTGTGGTGACTGTCTGTAACGTGTGGTGACTGTAACGTGTGGTGACTGTCTGTAACGTGTGGTGACTGTAACGTGTGGTGTACTGTAACGTGTGGTGACTGTCTGTAACGTGTGGTGACTGTAACGTGTGGTGTACTGTAACGTGTGGTGACTGTCTGTAACGTGTGGTGACTGTCTGTAACGTGTGGTGACTGTGGTGACTACCTCTCCCTACCTCTCCCTCCCTCTCCCTTCCTCTCTCTACCTCTCCCTTCCTCTCCCTCCATCTCCCTACCTCTCTCTACCTCTCCCTTCCTCTCCCTCCCTCTCCCTCCCTCTCCCTACCTCTCCCTTCCTCTCACTCCCTCTCCCTACGTCTCCTTTCCTCTCCCAACCTCTCCCTTCCTCTCACTCCCTCTCCCTACCTCTCCCTTCCTCTCCCTACCTCTCCCTCTCCCTACCTCTCCCTACCTCTCCCTTCCTCTCACTCCCTCTCCCTACGTCTCCTTTCCTCTCCCAACCTCTCCCTTCCTCTCACTCCCTCTCCCTACCTCTCCCTTCCTCTCCCAACTTCTCCCTTCCTCTCCCTCCCTCTCCCTCACACACACACACACACACACACCTTCATATTTCTTTATAAAAGCCAAGTGTGGCCATGGTAAACATACACCCAAGAACCTTGTCTTCCTTCCTCCTCCTCCCCAACACACACACACATAAACAAACACAAGGACAACATCATCCTCCCCTCACACACACACACACACACACACACACACACACACACACACACACGGGGGCCCCAGTCGAGGGCCCAACACCTGGCCAGACCCACACACACACTCCACGTCGTAACCAGAAAAATACACATCATGCAACGACCCTGTGTGTGTGTGTGTGTGTGTGTGTGTTAGGCTGAGGCAAGGCTGAGGCAGTGGCCTTCACCAGGTGCCAACACAGACCACCCCGCGCCCCGCAGGCCCCTCACGCAGGAGGCGCAGTAGGGGTCCAGGACACCCTCACCTGAAGGGCCACACGGGGTCGGTGCCTTCACCAGGTGGCCCACACCGTCCTGTGGTATGCCTCGTGTTTTACCCTCACATGCTATCCCCTCACATGTGTTCATACATCTGAATAATAGTTGGTTTTCCCCTCACATGTGTTCATACATCTGAATAATAGTTGGTTTTCCCCTCACATGTGTTCATACACCTGAATAATAGTTGGTTTTCCCCTCACATGTGTTCATACATTTGAATAGTTGGTTTTCCCCTCACATGTGTTCATACAGTTGAATAATAGTTGGTTTTCCCCTCACGTGTTCATACATTTGAATAATAGTTGGTTTTCCCCTCACGTGTTCATACATTTGAATAATAGTTGGTTTTCCCCTCACGTGTTCATACATTTGAATAATACGTGGTTTTCCCCTCACATGTGTTCATACATCTGAATAATAGTTGGTTTTCCCCTCACATGTGTCCATACATTTGAATAATACTTGGTTTTCCCCTCACATGTGTTCATACATTTGAATAATAGTTGGTTTTCCCCTCACATGTGTTCATACATTTGAATAATACTTGGTTTTCCCCTCACATGTGTTCATACATTTGAATAATACTTGGTTTTCCCCTCACATGTGTTCATACATCTGAATAATAGTTGGTTTTTCCCTCACATGTGTTCATACATTTGAATAATACTTGGTTTTCCCCTCACGTGTTCATACATTTGAATAATACTTGGTTTTCCCCTCACGTGTTCATACATTTGAATAATACTTGGTTTTCCCCTCACGTGTTCATACATTTGAATAATAGTTAGTTTTTCATTGTCACAAGATGGCATTAGACAACAAGAGTTTGACTAAATAAAATATCACGAAATGAAAGAGAAGACATTGATGCAGTCAACACAGCTTGCTATATATGTGTGTCCCCTCCTGCAGGAGGTGGTCAGGTCAGGAGGGGTCACAGATGTCCCCTCCTGCAGGAGGTGGTCAGGTCAGGAGGGGGTCACAGATGTCCCCTCCTGCAGGAGGTGGTCAGGTCAGGAGGGGGTCACAGATGTCCCCTCCTGCAGGAGGTGGTCAGGTCAGGAGGGGGTCACAGATGTCCCCTCCTGCAGGAGGTGGTCAGGTCAGGAGGGGTCACAGATGTCCCCTCCTGCAGGAGGTGGTCAGGTCAGGAGGGGTCACAGATGTCCCCTCCTGCAGGAGGTGGTCAGGTCAGGAGGGGTCACAGATGTCCCCTCCTGCAGGAGGTGGTCAGGTCAGGAGGGGGTCACAGATGTCCCCTCCTGCAGGAGGTGGTCAGGTCAGGAGGGGTCACAGATGTCCCCTCCTGCAGGAGGTGGTCAGGTCAGGAGGGGTCACAGATGTCCCCTCCTGCAGGAGGTGGTCAGGTCAGGAGGTGGGGGGTGAGAGAGAGTGGGGGTGGGGTCAGCTGACCAGCTGTGTGGCCACTCACCCCCTCCCTCACTGCTCCACTCCCCTCCCTCTTGGCTCCCAGCCTCCTTCACCCCCTAACACCCCCCAGGGGGGGGCGCCGCCCCTCCCATCTCCCCTCTCCCCACACCAACACAAGTGTTGATCACTTACAAACACACAAGCAAGTGTACAAAAACCCATCACCATCCCTGCTGCTACACCCATCTGTCATGGCGCTACACTCCTCACAGTCCCTTCCCACCTCTTCCTTCTCCCATTCCTTCTTCCCCACTCCTCCTCCTCCTCCTCCTCCTCCTCTTCCTCTTCCTCTTCCTCTTCTTCCTCGTCCATCCACGGCACAGCCAGAGACCCCCCTCCCTTCCGCCAGCTGGTGGGGTCAACAGACCCACTGAATGGTTTGGCAGTGGTTCCATGCACACACCT
>NC_092288.1:23688087-23695587 GCF_036320965.1 Panulirus ornatus | reverse complement strand
ACTACACACCACCACCTACCACCACTACCACTACCACACACTACCCACACCACTACCACACTACCACAACCACTACCACACTATCCACACACTACCACACCCACTACCACACTACCACTACCACACCACCACCTACCACACTACCACTACCACACTACCACTACCACTACCACACCACAACCACCTACCACTACCACACACCACCTACCACTACCACTACCACCACACTACCACTACACCACACTACACACCACACCACACTACCACCTACCCCACACCACTACACACCACTACCACACTACCATCACACTACCACACCACTACCACACCACCACACACTACCAACACACTCCACACTACCACACACCCACACTACCATCACATCCTACCACACCACTACCACACCACTACACACTACCACACTACCACACACTACCACTCTACACTACCACACTACCACACCACTACCACACTACCACTACCACACTACCACTCCACAACAACCACTACACCACCACCATCCGTAACCAGTATACATTAATCCACACGTATACAGTCATACAAAGACACACCACCTACCACGTATCCATATTAATACACAACACCAGTCACTACCAGTGCCATACATGTTCACCCACGTATCCAGCCATACATGTATCCCAGTATACCAGTGCATACATGTATACTCCAGTATCCAGTGCCATAATGTATCCCCACCGACCCAGAGCCATACATGTATCCCACGTATCCCAGTGCCATGACCTGGTAGCCCACGTATCCCAGTGCCATACATGTATCCCCACGTATCCCAGTGCCATACATGTATCCCCACGTATCCCAGTGCCATACATGTATCCCACGTATCCCAGTGCCATACATGTATCCCCCACGTATCCCAGTGCCATACATGTATCCCCACGTATCCCAGTGCCATACATGTATCCCCACGTATCCCAGTGCCATACATGTATCCCCACGTATCCCAGTGCCATACATGTATCCCCACGTATCCCAGTGCCATACATGTATCCCCACGTATCCCAGTGCCATACATGTATCCCCACGTATCCCAGTGCCATACATGTATCCCCACGTATCCCAGAGCCATACATGTATCCCCACGTATCCCAGTGCCATACATGTATCCCCACGTATCCCAGTGCCATACATGTATCCCCACGTATCCCAGAGCCATACATGTATCCCCACGTATCCCAGTGCCATACATGTATCCCCACGTATCCCAGTGCCATACATGTATCCCCACGTATCCCAGTGCCATACATGTATCCCCACGTATCCCAGTGCCATACATGTATCCCCACGTATCCCAGTGCCATACATGTATCCCCACGTATCCCAGTGCCATACATGTATCCCCACGTATCCCAGTGCCATACATGTATCCCCATGTATCCCAGTGCCATACATGTATCCCCACGTATCCCAGTGCCATACATGTATCCCCACGTATCCCAGTGCCATACATGTATCCCCACGTATCCCAGTGCCATACATGTATCCCCACGTATCCCAGAGCCATACATGTATCCCCACGTATCCCAGTGCCATACATGTATCCCCACGTATCCCAGTGCCATACATGTATCCCCACGTATCCCAGAGCCATACATGTATCCCCACGTATCCCAGTGCCATACATGTATCCCCACGTATCCCAGAGCCATACATGTATCCCCACGTATCCCAGTGCCATACATGTATCCCCACGTATCCCAGTGCCATTTACAACAAGTCCCGGGTGTCATTGTGGTAAACAATTTGAACATAGTTCCCTCAAACGCCAATTGACAGAATCGTTCCAGCCAACCACTATATAATGACAGAATCGTTCCAGCCAAACACTATATAATGACAGAATCGTTCCAGCCAACCACTATATAATGACAGAATCGTTCCAGCCAACCACTATATAATGACAGAATCGTTCCAGCCAACCACTATATAATGACAGAATCGTTCCAGCCAAACACTATATAATGACAGAATCGTTCCAGCCAAACACTATATAATGACAGAATCGTTCCAGCCAACCACTATATAATGACAGAATCGTTCCAGCCAACCACTATATAATGACAGAATCGTTCCAGCCAAACACTATATAATGACAGAATCGTTCCAGCCAAACACTATATAATGCCTTTCTATAAACATGTCAGCCTTTTAAATGTCCCTCCATCCATATTTGTGTTATCTGTATAACCAAAATGATTTATTCTACCAATGTTTGTGTTATCTGTATAACCAAAATTATTTATTTTTGTGTTATTATGTTTATCATTATAGTCTATATACGATATAGAGAGGGCACAGATATACGATATAGAGAGGGCATAGATATACGATATAGAGGGCAGAGACATACGATATAGAGGACACAGACATACGATATAGAGGGCACAGACATACGATATAGAGTGCACAGACATACGATATAGAGAGGGCATAGATATACGATATAGAGAGGGCATAGATATACGATATAGAGGGCACAGACATACGATATAGAGGGCACAGACATACGATATAGAGGGCACAGACATACGATATAGAGGGCACAGACATACGATATAGAGAGGGCATAGATATACGATATAGAGAGGGCATAGATATACGATATAGAGGGCACAGACATACGATATAGAGGGCATAGATATACGATATAGAGGGCACAGACATACGATATAGAGGGCACAGACATACGATATAGAGGGCACAGACATACGATATAGAGAGGGCATAGATATACGATATAGAGGGCACAGACATACGATATAGAGGGCATGGATATACGATATAGAGAGGGCATAGATATACGATAATTCAGCGACCAGGACTAGATCGTCTATATCCAGCTGGGAGACACAGACCACATTCTATGTCCCCCCCCCCCCACACACACACGAGCTGCGACACAGACCCTCCACCTCCACCTCCTCCACCTCCTCCTCCTCCTCCTCCTCCTCCTCCTCCTCCACCTCCTCCTCCTCCACCTCCTCCATCTCCTCCTCCTCCTCCTCCTCCTCCACCACCTCCTCCTCCTCCCGTCTGTGTCGTGGTTCCTCCCGTCACTTCTGTGCCAAGGTCGACCTCCGCTGTGCCTCGCCCTTGAAACCCCCCATCCCCCCTCCCCCCCACGCAGGTCGGGGAAGGGGGGGCGGGTGTGTGTGACGGCGTATCCTGCGTCACAGAACGTGACGGAGGGGAACGGGGTAGGTCGGGGGGTGACGGCGTTTGGCTCCGTCACCGCGCCCGGTGTGGGCGTGGGCCGCCCAGCCAAACAGGTGACAGACCAACACCACCTGGAGCCGCCCACGTCATCGTTCTACTACTCACAACTCACAACCCACAACTCACAACCCACAACTCACAACCTCACAACTCACAACCCACAACTCACAACTCACAACCCACAACTCACAACTCACAACCCACAACTCACAACCCACAACTCACAACTCACAACCCACAACTCACAACTCACAACCCACAACTCACAACCCACAACTCACAACCTCACAACTCACAACCCACAACTCACAACCCACAACTCACAACTCACAACCTCACAACTCACAACCCACAACTCACAACTCACAACCCACAACTCACAACCCACAACTCACAACCTCACAACTCACAACCCACAACTGACAACTCACAACCCACAACTCACAACCCTCACAACTGACAACTGACAACCCACAACTCACAACTCACAACCCACAACCCACAACTCACAACCCACAACTCACAACTCACAACCCACAACCCTCACAACTCACAACCCACAACCCTCACAACTCACAACCCACAACTCACAACCCACAACTCACAACTCACAACCCTCACAACTCACAACCCACAACCCTCACAACTCACAACCCACACTCACAACCCACAACTCACAACTCACAACCCACAACCCTCACAACTCACAACCCACAACCCTCACAACTCACAACCCACAACTCACAACTCACAACCCACAACTCACAACCCACAACTCACAACTCACAACACAACTCAACCCACAACTCACAACTCACAACCTCACAACCCACAACCCTCACAAGACACAACACCACCTGTGCAGACAACACTTCAACGGCGAATTCCGTTTTAACGGCGAATTCTGTTTTAACGGCGAATTCCGTTTTAACGGCGAATTCTGTTTCAATGGCGAATTCCGTTTTAACGGCGAATTCTGTTTAAACGGCGAATTCTGTTTTTAACGGCGAATATTGTTTTAACGGCGAATTCTGTGTTAACGGCGAATTCTGTTTTAACGGCGAATTCTGTTTCAACGGCGAATTCCGTTTTAACGGCGAATTCTGTTTTAACGGCGAATACTGTTTTAACGGCGAATTCTGTTTTAACGGCGAATTCTGTTTTAACGGCGAATTCTGTTTTAACGGCGAATTCTGTTTTAACGGCGAATTCTGTTTTAACGGCGAATACTGTTTTAACGGCGAATTATTTTAACGGCGAATTCTGTTTTAACGGCGAATTTAGTTTTAACGACGAATTCTGTTTACCGTCGAGTTTCGTTCTTTTAGGAAAAACCGCAGCGTCAACACCTCACACGAAGCCTGGCGTTCCTATAAACATTTAATTTCAGGGAATTGTACAATGAGATATTCTCTGCTTCTAATTCCTCACTGCAGTAGCATTAACCTTCTAAATCAACATAAAAAGCGGGGATTCGAAGAAGGTGGGCGCAGTGAAGCGCGCAGCCACTCAGCACAACGCTTCCCAGAGGCGCTGGCAGCGCCATTTTTTTTCCCTAAAGGAACGATGTTTACATACGAGGACCCGCGTCTCGGAGAACAGCTGATCAAGGCAGGTTGGCAACACGTACACAATATGTACACGTGCTGCTCACTTGAAATAAAGAGAAATGACCACAAAATACCTCCATGGACCAAAATAAAAGCCTAGTACATGAATAAAACAAAAGAATAGCTACATCAGAAGCCTCATTTAAGACAAGGTTACATGAATTAATATAAAATTGTTATTTGAATTAAAAAAAAAAACATTGAGAAATTTGTTACGTGACCAGTATACAATATGGTGCTTTCAACAAAAATAAAATTCACAAAAAATGTTCAAATAATTATGAGAGAACAGAAAATAGCCACATAAAAACACGATACAAAATACTTACAACCAAAATGGCTAAATGAATCAAAGTAAACCATTTGAATTAGGAAATATATTAAAAGACACTCATCTCTGTATAGACATTAGATGTATAATACACAAAACTAGCATCAGTTAAAAGATAATGGGTACTGGAACCTGGTACATTCGTGTACAGAGCTTCGAAAAAAAAATATATAATCTTTTAAAAGGGTAAAGGGACGTGACTTCGTGCGCATCTCATAATGACCAACTGCGTGTAACAAGCTAACCAGCTTCGTTACGAGCTTGCTAAGTGGCCTGGTGCCAGCTCCTTCCTGGCAATCTGGATAAACAGACTTTCTACCCAGACATCATCTTTGTCCTCTTCCGGAGCTCCCTCTCTCGTGGAAATCTACTCGCTTCGTTACACACGACCTCCCTTTAACCCCTAAAACCACTGTTGACCCCCACTCAGACAGTTTCTCACCAGTAGGTCAACAACATATCCTTCCTAATGACATTTCTCACAGCTTTCCAGACCACGCAAGAGAAGATGGGTCGGGGTCGTTCTGCGCCATCTCCCAGTCTCCATTCTTATCTCTTGTTATTATAACATTTTGCCCTCTTCCACTCCCACCCACCTACCCTTCCCCGTGTCTCCCTGGCACTATGTCTCCTAACGACATCTTAACCACCCATTTCAAGTCGTGTATCATGTGTGTCTATTCACATATCTTCAGCACATATGGCGATCATGACATAGGTCCACGAGCCTCAATACGAACACAGACCCCCCCTCAGTATTCTGCCTTATGTACCTACTACATTTTTTTCAAGGTTTTCTAGCAACTTCCCATTCCACCTGGTGTAAGGGCTATGACGCCAAAACATGTGTGAACTACCCATTACGCTCCTCACGTCAATTAACTGGTCCTAATGACTGCTCTCATATTGGCAATATAACTTATTGATGAAAAACCTCAAAACATTTTTGGATTACATCCTTCCATATACACAATAGTGATGTTAAAGTTTTATTGTTTTCTCCTTTTATTATCCAGGTATAACCAAGACTTGGCTGGCTTAGATGCAGCCTGTTTCCTTGCGCTACCTCGCTAACGCGGGAGACAGCGACAAAGCAAAATAAATAAATGAATATATAAATAAATAATAATAATAATAATAATAATAATAATAATAATAACAATATTATTATTATTATTATTATTATTATTATTATTATTATTATCATTATTATAATAATAATAATAATAATAATAATAATAATAATAATAATAATAATAACAACAATATTATTATTATTATTATTATTATTATTATTATTATTATTATTATAATAATAATAATAATAATAATGATAATAATAATAATAATGGCCGAGTGCTTGCACACATGGTTAACACACCGCCATGTATCAACACACCTTACGTCACTACATCTCCTGTCGTTACAAGGCTGTCAACCACATACAACCCCCCCCCCCGCAATTACCTAGACACCCCCCCCCCCCCCCGCCAAACTCCCGCCAACTCCTTTTCAAACGCCATTTGTCAACGGTTCGAACCCCGGGCGAGGCGACGTTGCCACCTCTCTCTCAACAACCCCGCCCACTACCTTGCCCACCAAAGGTATCTGCCCACATACCCTCCCCCACACACCCCCACACACACCCCACACACCCCCACACACCCCCACACACACCCCACACACCCCACACACCCCCACACCCCCACACACACCCACACACCCCCACACACACCCACACACCCCACCACACCCCCACACACCCCACACACCCCCACACACACCCCCACACACCCCACACACCCCACACACCCCCACACACACCCCACACACACCCCCACACACCCCCACACACCCCACACACCCCCACACCCCCACACACCCCCACACACCCCCACACACCCCACACACACCCCACACACACCCCACACACACCCCACACACCCCCACACACCCCCACAGTAATCGCCCAGGATCTCTGCCTACAGTAACTCGACCAGCCTCCCTACCAGACGTCATCCCAAACCCAGAAACGTGGCATGGCGCCACTTGGCAACGCCAGCGTGGTAACCTGACAACACTTAAACTTAAGCTTAAGCTTGGGCAATTGGCGACGCTGAGCCGTGAGAGCTGTACTTGGTGTGGTCTGTGTGGTAAGCTGACAACAACATTTGGGTGTGTGTCTGTGGTAAGCTGACAACAACATTCGGGTGTGTGTGTGGTAAGCTGACAACAACATTCGGTGTGTGTGTGTGTGGTAAGCTGACAACATTCAGGTGTGTGTGTGTGTGTGGTAAGCTGACA